>NW_027366877.1:0-64760 GCF_046119375.1 Phyllobates terribilis
TCTCCGCATTGCAAGGTGCAATTCTGAAATTTTTTGCTTTTTCCTGCTCCTCTTAGCATGATAAAGAAGATTCAAAGAGAGTGAGGTGCCAGCTCCTTTCATTCAGTCAGTAGCTTCAAACATTTCTGGTATATGAATAACATGTTTTTCAATGGCAAAAATCAATGAATATTGTAAATGCACAAACAGTAATTTCTCCGCATTGCAAGGTGCAATTCTGAAATTTTTTGCTTTTTCCTGCTCCTCTTAGCATGATAAAGAAGATTCAAAGAGAGTGAGATGCCAGCTCCTTTCATTCAATCAGTAGCTTCAATCATTTCTGGACGTTTATCAATGGCAAAAATCAATGAATATTGTAAATGCACAAACAGTAATTTCTCCGCATTGCAAGGTGCAATTCTGAAATTTTTTGCTTTTTCCTGCTCCTCTTAGCATGATAAAGAAGATTCAAAGAGAGTGAGATGCCAGCTCCTTTCATTCAGTCAGTAGCTTCAATCATTTCTGGACGTTTTTCAATGGCAAAAATCAATGAATATTGTAAATGCACAAACAGTAATTTCTCCGCATTGCAAGGTGCAATTCTGAAATTTTTTGCTTTTTCCTGCTCCTCTTAGCATGATAAAGAAGATTCAAAGAGAGTGAGATGCCAGCTCCTTTGATTCAGTCAGTATCTTCAAACATTTCTGGTATATGAATAACATGATGTTTTTCAATGGCAAAAATCAATGAATATTGTAAATGCACAAACAGTAATTTCTCCGCATTGCAAGGTGCAAGTCTGAAATTTTTTGCTTTTTCCTGCTCCTCTTAGCATGATAAAGAAGATTCAAAGAGAGTGAGATGCCAGCTACTTTCATTCAGTCAGTAGCTTCAATCATTTCTGGACGTTTTTCAATGGTAAAAATCAATGAATATTGTAAATGCACAAACAGTAATTTCTCCACATTGCAAGGTGCAATTCTGAAATTTTTTGCTTTTTCCTGCTCCTCTTAGCATGATAAAGAAGATTCAAAGAGAGTGAGATGCCAGCTCCTTTCATTCAGTCAGAAGCATCAAACATTTCTGGTATATGAATAACATGATGTTTTTCAATGGCAAAAATCAATGAATATTGTAAATGCACAAACAGTAATTTCTCCGCATTGCAAGGTGCAAGTCTGAAATTTTTTGCTTTTTCCTGCTCCTCTTAGCATGATAAAGAAGATTCAAAGAGAGTGAGATGCCAGCTACTTTCATTCAGTCAGTAGCTTCAATCATTTCTGGACGTTTTTCAATGGTAAAAATCAATGAATATTGTAAATGCACAAACAGTAATTTCTCCACATTGCAAGGTGCAATTCTGAAATTTTTTGCTTTTTCCTGCTCCTCTTAGCATGATAAAGAAGATTCAAAGAGAGTGAGATGCCAGCTCCTTTCATTCAGTCAGTAGCTTCAAACATTTCTGGTATATGAATAACATGATGTTTTTCAATGGCAAAAATCAATGAATATTGTAAATGCACAAACAGTAATTTCTCCACATTGCAAGGTGCAATTCTGAAATTTTTTGCTTTTTCCTGCTCCTCTTAGCATGATAAAGAAGATTCAAAGAGAGTGAGATGCCAGCTCCTTTCATTCAGTCAGTAGCTTCAAACATTTCTGGTATATGAATAACATGATGTTTTTCAATGGCAAAAATCAATGAATATTGTAAATGCACAAACAGTAATTTCTCCGCATTGCAAGGTGCAATTCTGAAATTTTTTGCTTTTTCCTGCTCCTCTTAGCATGATAAAGAAGATTCAAAGAGAGTGAGATGCCAGCTCCTTTCATTCAGTCAGTAGCTTCAATCATTTCTGGACGTTTTTCAATGGCAAAAATCAATGAATATTGTAAATGCACAAACAGTAATTTCTCCGCATTGCAAGGTGCAATTCTGAAATTTTTTGCTTTTTCCTGCTCCTCTTAGCATGATAAAGAAGATTCAAAGAGAGTGAGATGTCAGCTCCTTTCATTCAGTCAGTAGCTTCAAACATTTCTGGTATATGAATAACATGATGTTTTTCAATGGCAAAAATCAATGAATATTGTAAATGCACAAACAGTAATTTCTCCGCATTGCAAGGTGCAATTCTGAAATTTTTTGCTTTTTCCTGCTCCTCTTAGCATGATAAAGAAGATTCAAAGAGAGTGAGATGCCAGCTCCTTTCATTCAGTCAGAAGCATCAAACATTTCTGGTATATGAATAACATGATGTTTTTCAATGGCAAAAATCAATGAATATTGTAAATGCACAAACAGTAATTTCTCCGCATTGCAAGGTGCAAGTCTGAAATTTTTTGCTTTTTCCTGCTCCTCTTAGCATGATAAAGAAGATTCAAAGAGAGTGAGATGCCAGCTACTTTCATTCAGTCAGTAGCTTCAATCATTTCTGGACGTTTTTCAATGGTAAAAATCAATGAATATTGTAAATGCACAAACAGTAATTTCTCCACATTGCAAGGTGCAATTCTGAAATTTTTTGCTTTTTCCTGCTCCTCTTAGCATGATAAAGAAGATTCAAAGAGAGTGAGATGCCAGCTCCTTTCATTCAGTCAGTAGCTTCAAACATTTCTGGTATATGAATAACATGATGTTTTTCAATGGCAAAAATCAATGAATATTGTAAATGCACAAACAGTAATTTCTCCACATTGCAAGGTGCAATTCTGAAATTTTTTGCTTTTTCCTGCTCCTCTTAGCATGATAAAGAAGATTCAAAGAGAGTGAGATGCCAGCTCCTTTCATTCAGTCAGTAGCTTCAAACATTTCTGGTATATGAATAACATGATGTTTTTCAATGGCAAAAATCAATGAATATTGTAAATGCACAAACAGTAATTTCTCCGCATTGCAAGGTGCAATTCTGAAATTTTTTGCTTTTTCCTGCTCCTCTTAGCATGATAAAGAAGATTCAAAGAGAGTGAGATGCCAGCTCCTTTCATTCAGTCAGTAGCTTCAATCATTTCTGGACGTTTTTCAATGGCAAAAATCAATGAATATTGTAAATGCACAAACAGTAATTTCTCCGCATTGCAAGGTGCAATTCTGAAATTTTTTGCTTTTTCCTGCTCCTCTTAGCATGATAAAGAAGATTCAAAGAGAGTGAGATGTCAGCTCCTTTCATTCAGTCAGTAGCTTCAAACATTTCTGGTATATGAATAACATGATGTTTTTCAATGGCAAAAATCAATGAATATTGTAAATGCACAAACAGTAATTTCTCCGCATTGCAAGGTGCAATTCTGAAATTTTTTGCTTTTTCCTGCTCCTCTTAGCATGATAAAGAAGATTCAAAGAGAGTGAGATGCCAGCTCCTTTCATTCAGTCAGTAGCTTCAATCATTTCTGGACGTTTTTCAATGGCAAAAATCAATGAATATTGTAAATGCACAAACAGTAATTTCTCCGCATTGCAAGGTGCAATTCTGAAATTTTTTGCTTTTTCCTGCTCCTCTTAGCATGATAAAGAAGATTCAAAGAGAGTGAGATGCCAGCTCCTTTCGTTCAGTCAGTAGCTTCAATCATTTCTGGACGTTTTTCAATGGCAAAAATCATTGAATATTATAAATGCACAAACAGTAATTTCTCCGCATTGCAAGATGCAATTCTGAAATTTTTTACTTTTTCCTGCTCCTCTTAGCATGATAAAGAAGATTCAAAGAGAGTGAGGTGCCAGCTCCTTTCATTCAGTCAGTAGCTTCAAACATTTCTGGTATATGAATAACATGTTTTTCAATGGCAAAAATCAATGAATATTGTAAATGCACAAACAGTAATTTCTCCGCATTGCAAGGTGCAATTCTGAAATTTTTTGCTTTTTCCTGCTCCTCTTAGCATGATAAAGAAGATTCAAAGAGAGTGAGATGCCAGCTCCTTTCATTCAGTCAGTAGCTTCAATCATTTCTGGACGTTTTTCAATGGTAAAAATCAATGAATATTGTAAATGCACAAACAGTAATTTCTCCACATTGCAAGGTGCAATTCTGAAATTTTTTGCTTTTTCCTGCTCCTCTTAGCATGATAAAGAAGATTCAAAGAGAGTGAGATGCCAGCTCCTTTCATTCAGTCAGTAGCTTCAAACATTTCTGGTATATGAATAACATGATGTTTTTCAATGGCAAAAATCAATGAATATTGTAAATGCACAAACAGTAATTTCTCCGCATTGCAAGGTGCAAGTCTGAAATTTTTTGCTTTTTCCTGCTCCTCTTAGCATGATAAAGAAGATTCAAGGAGAGTGAGATGCCAGCTACTTTCATTCAGTCAGTAGCTTCAATCATTTCTGGACGTTTTTCAATGGTAAAAATCAATGAATATTGTAAATGCACAAACAGTAATTTCTCCACATTGCAAGGTGCAATTCTGAAATTTTTTGCTTTTTCCTGCTCCTCTTAGCATGATAAAGAAGATTCAAAGAGAGTGAGATGCCAGCTCCTTTCATTCAGTCAGAAGCTTCAAACATTTCTGGTATATGAATAACATGATGTTTTTCAATGGCAAAAATCAATGAATATTGTAAATGCACAAACAGTAATTTCTCCGCATTGCAAGGTGCAAGTCTGAAATTTTTTGCTTTTTCCTGCTCCTCTTAGCATGATAAAGAAGATTCAAAGAGAGTGAGATGCCAGCTACTTTCATTCAGTCAGTAGCTTCAATCATTTCTGGACGTTTTTCAATGGTAAAAATCAATGAATATTGTAAATGCACAAACAGTAATTTCTCCACATTGCAAGGTGCAATTCTGAAATTTTTTGCTTTTTCCTGCTCCTCTTAGCATGATAAAGAAGATTCAAAGAGAGTGAGATGCCAGCTCCTTTCATTCAGTCAGTAGCTTCAAACATTTCTGGTATATGAATAACATGATGTTTTTCAATGGCAAAAATCAATGAATATTGTAAATGCACAAACAGTAATTTCTCCACATTGCAAGGTGCAATTCTGAAATTTTTTGCTTTTTCCTGCTCCTCTTAGCATGATAAAGAAGATTCAAAGAGAGTGAGATGCCAGCTCCTTTCATTCAGTCAGTAGCTTCAAACATTTCTGGTATATGAATAACATGATGTTTTTCAATGGCAAAAATCAATGAATATTGTAAATGCACAAACAGTAATTTCTCCGCATTGCAAGGTGCAATTCTGAAATTTTTTGCTTTTTCCTGCTCCTCTTAGCATGATAAAGAAGATTCAAAGAGAGTGAGATGCCAGCTCCTTTCATTCAGTCAGTAGCTTCAATCATTTCTGGACGTTTTTCAATGGCAAAAATCAATGAATATTGTAAATGCACAAACAGTAATTTCTCCGCATTGCAAGGTGCAATTCTGAAATTTTTTGCTTTTTCCTGCTCCTCTTAGCATGATAAAGAAGATTCAAAGAGAGTGAGATGTCAGCTCCTTTCATTCAGTCAGTAGCTTCAAACATTTCTGGTATATGAATAACATGATGTTTTTCAATGGCAAAAATCAATGAATATTGTAAATGCACAAACAGTAATTTCTCCGCATTGCAAGGTGCAATTCTGAAATTTTTTGCTTTTTCCTGCTCCTCTTAGCATGATAAAGAAGATTCAGAGTGAGATGCCAGCTCCTTTCATTGTCAGTAGCTTCAATCATTTCTGGACGTTTTTCAATGGCAAAAATCAATGAATATTGTAAATGCACAAACAGTAATTTCTCCGCATTGCAAGGTGCAATTCTGAAATTTTTTGCTTTTTCCTGCTCCTCTTAGCATGATAAAGAAGATTCAAAGAGAGTGAGATGCCAGCTCCTTTCGTTCAGTCAGTAGCTTCAATCATTTCTGGACGTTTTTCAATGGCAAAAATCATTGAATATTATAAATGCACAAACAGTAATTTCTCCGCATTGCAAGGTGCAATTCTGAAATTTTTTACTTTTTCCTGCTCCTCTTAGCATGATAAAGAAGATTCAAAGAGAGTGAGATGCCAGCTCCTTTCATTCAGTCAGTAGCTTCAATCATTTCTGGTATATGAATAACATGATGTTTTTCAATGGCAAAAATCAATGAATATTGTAAATGCACAAACAGTAATTTCTCCGCATTGCAAGGTGCAATTCTGAAATTTTTTGCTTTTTCCCGCTCCTCTTAGCATGATAAAGAAGATTCAAAGAGAGTGAGGTGCCAGCTCCTTTCATTCAGTCAGTAGCTTCAAACATTTCTGGTATATGAATAACATGTTTTTCAATGGCAAAAATCAATGAATATTGTAAATGCACAAACAGTAATTTCTCCGCATTGCAAGGTGCAATTCTGAAATTTTTTGCTTTTTCCTGCTCCTCTTAGCATGATAAAGAAGATTCAAAGAGAGTGAGATGCCAGCTCCTTTCATTCAGTCAGTAGCTTCAATCATTTCTGGACGTTTTTCAATGGCAAAAATCAATGAATATTGTAAATGCACAAACAGTAATTTCTCCGCATTGCAAGGTGCAAGTCTGAAATTTTTTGCTTTTTCCTGCTCCTCTTAGCATGATAAAGAAGATTCAAAGAGAGTGAGATGCCAGCTACTTTCATTCAGTCAGTAGCTTCAATCATTTCTGGACGTTTTTCAATGGTAAAAATCAATGAATATTGTAAATGCACAAACAGTAATTTCTCCACATTGCAAGGTGCAATTCTGAAATTTTTTGCTTTTTCCTGCTCCTCTTAGCATGATAAAGAAGATTCAAAGAGAGTGAGATGCCAGCTCCTTTCATTCAGTCAGTAGCTTCAAACATTTCTGGTATATGAATAACATGATGTTTTTCAATGGCAAAAATCAATGAATATTGTAAATGCACAAACAGTAATTTCTCCACATTGCAAGGTGCAATTCTGAAATTTTTTGCTTTTTCCTGCTCCTCTTAGCATGATAAAGAAGATTCAAAGAGAGTGAGATGCCAGCTCCTTTCATTCAGTCAGTAGCTTCAAACATTTCTGGTATATGAATAACATGATGTTTTTCAATGGCAAAAATCAATGAATATTGTAAATGCACAAACAGTAATTTCTCCGCATTGCAAGGTGCAATTCTGAAATTTTTTGCTTTTTCCTGCTCCTCTTAGCATGATAAAGAAGATTCAAAGAGAGTGAGATGCCAGCTCCTTTCATTCAGTCAGTAGCTTCAATCATTTCTGGACGTTTTTCAATGGCAAAAATCAATGAATATTGTAAATGCACAAACAGTAATTTCTCCGCATTGCAAGGTGCAATTCTGAAATTTTTTGCTTTTTCCTGCTCCTCTTAGCATGATAAAGAAGATTCAAAGAGAGTGAGATGTCAGCTCCTTTCATTCAGTCAGTAGCTTCAAACATTTCTGGTATATGAATAACATGATGTTTTTCAATGGCAAAAATCAATGAATATTGTAAATGCACAAACAGTAATTTCTCCGCATTGCAAGGTGCAATTCTGAAATTTTTTGCTTTTTCCTGCTCCTCTTAGCATGATAAAGAAGATTCAAAGAGAGTGAGATGCCAGCTCCTTTCATTCAGTCAGTAGCTTCAATCATTTCTGGACATTTTTCAATGGCAAAAATCAATGAATATTGTAAATGCACAAACAGTAATTTCTCCGCATTGCAAGGTGCAATTCTGAAATTTTTTGCTTTTTCCTGCTCCTCTTAGCATGATAAAGAAGATTCAAAGAGAGTGAGATGCCAGCTCCTTTCGTTCAGTCAGTAGCTTCAATCATTTCTGGACGTTTTTCAATGGCAAAAATCATTGAATATTATAAATGCACAAACAGTAATTTCTCCGCATTGCAAGGTGCAATTCTGAAATTTTTTACTTTTTCCTGCTCCTCTTAGCATGATAAAGAAGATTCAAAGAGAGTGAGATGCCAGCTCCTTTTATTCAGTCAGTAGCTTCAATCATTTCTGGTATATGAATAACATGATGTTTTTCAATGGCAAAAATCAATGAATATTGTAAATGCACAAACAGTAATTTCTCCGCATTGCAAGGTGCAATTCTGAAATTTTTTGCTTTTTCCCGCTCCTCTTAGCATGATAAAGAAGATTCAAAGAGAGTGAGGTGCCAGCTCCTTTCATTCAGTCAGTAGCTTCAAACATTTCTGGTATATGAATAACATGTTTTTCAATGGCAAAAATCAATGAATATTGTAAATGCACAAACAGTAATTTCTCCGCATTGCAAGGTGCAATTCTGAAATTTTTTGCTTTTTCCTGCTCCTCTTAGCATGATAAAGAAGATTCAAAGAGAGTGAGATGCCAGCTCCTTTCATTCAGTCAGTAGCTTCAATCATTTCTGGACGTTTTTCAATGGTAAAAATCAATGAATATTGTAAATGCACAAACAGTAATTTCTCCACATTGCAAGGTGCAATTCTGAAATTTTTTGCTTTTTCCTGCTCCTCTTAGCATGATAAAGAAGATTCAAAGAGAGTGAGATGCCAGCTCCTTTCATTCAGTCAGTAGCTTCAAACATTTCTGGTATATGAATAACATGATGTTTTTCAATGGCAAAAATCAATGAATATTGTAAATGCACAAACAGTAATTTCTCCGCATTGCAAGGTGCAAGTCTGAAATTTTTTGCTTTTTCCTGCTCCTCTTAGCATGATAAAGAAGATTCAAAGAGAGTGAGATGCCAGCTACTTTCATTCAGTCAGTAGCTTCAATCATTTCTGGACGTTTTTCAATGGTAAAAATCAATGAATATTGTAAATGCACAAACAGTAATTTCTCCACATTGCAAGGTGCAATTCTGAAATTTTTTGCTTTTTCCTGCTCCTCTTAGCATGATAAAGAAGATTCAAAGAGAGTGAGATGCCAGCTCCTTTCATTCAGTCAGAAGCTTCAAACATTTCTGGTATATGAATAACATGATGTTTTTCAATGGCAAAAATCAATGAATATTGTAAATGCACAAACAGTAATTTCTCCGCATTGCAAGGTGCAAGTCTGAAATTTTTTGCTTTTTCCTGCTCCTCTTAGCATGATAAAGAAGATTCAAAGAGAGTGAGATGCCAGCTACTTTCATTCAGTCAGTAGCTTCAATCATTTCTGGACGTTTTTCAATGGTAAAAATCAATGAATATTGTAAATGCACAAACAGTAATTTCTCCACATTGCAAGGTGCAATTCTGAAATTTTTTGCTTTTTCCTGCTCCTCTTAGCATGATAAAGAAGATTCAAAGAGAGTGAGATGCCAGCTCCTTTCATTCAGTCAGTAGCTTCAAACATTTCTGGTATATGAATAACATGATGTTTTTCAATGGCAAAAATCAATGAATATTGTAAATGCACAAACAGTAATTTCTCCACATTGCAAGGTGCAATTCTGAAATTTTTTGCTTTTTCCTGCTCCTCTTAGCATGATAAAGAAGATTCAAAGAGAGTGAGATGCCAGCTCCTTTCATTCAGTCAGTAGCTTCAAACATTTCTGGTATATGAATAACATGATGTTTTTCAATGGCAAAAATCAATGAATATTGTAAATGCACAAACAGTAATTTCTCCGCATTGCAAGGTGCAATTCTGAAATTTTTTGCTTTTTCCTGCTCCTCTTAGCATGATAAAGAAGATTCAAAGAGAGTGAGATGCCAGCTCCTTTCATTCAGTCAGTAGCTTCAATCATTTCTGGACGTTTTTCAATGGCAAAAATCAATGAATATTGTAAATGCACAAACAGTAATTTCTCCGCATTGCAAGGTGCAATTCTGAAATTTTTTGCTTTTTCCTGCTCCTCTTAGCATGATAAAGAAGATTCAAAGAGAGTGAGATGTCAGCTCCTTTCATTCAGTCAGTAGCTTCAAACATTTCTGGTATATGAATAACATGATGTTTTTCAATGGCAAAAATCAATGAATATTGTAAATGCACAAACAGTAATTTCTCCGCATTGCAAGGTGCAATTCTGAAATTTTTTGCTTTTTCCTGCTCCTCTTAGCATGATAAAGAAGATTCAAAGAGAGTGAGATTCCAGCTCCTTTCATTCAGTCAGTAGCTTCAATCATTTCTGGACGTTTTTCAATGGCAAAAATCAATGAATATTGTAAATGCACAAACAGTAATTTCTCCGCATTGCAAGGTGCAATTCTGAAATTTTTTGCTTTTTCCTGCTCCTCTTAGCATGATAAAGAAGATTCAAAGAGAGTGAGATGCCAGCTCCTTTCGTTCAGTCAGTAGCTTCAATCATTTCTGGACGTTTTTCAATGGCAAAAATCATTGAATATTATAAATGCACAAACAGTAATTTCTCCGCATTGCAAGGTGCAATTCTGAAATTTTTTACTTTTTCCTGCTCCTCTTAGCATGATAAAGAAGATTCAAAGAGAGTGAGATGCCAGCTCCTTTCATTCAGTCAGTAGCTTCAATCATTTCTGGTATATGAATAACATGATGTTTTTCAATGGCAAAAATCAATGAATATTGTAAATGCACAAACAGTAATTTCTCCGCATTGCAAGGTGCAATTCTGAAATTTTTTGCTTTTTCCCGCTCCTCTTAGCATGATAAAGAAGATTCAAAGAGAGTGAGGTGCCAGCTCCTTTCATTCAGTCAGTAGCTTCAAACATTTCTGGTATATGAATAACATGTTTTTCAATGGCAAAAATCAATGAATATTGTAAATGCACAAACAGTAATTTCTCCGCATTGCAAGGTGCAATTCTGAAATTTTTTGCTTTTTCCTGCTCCTCTTAGCATGATAAAGAAGATTCAAAGAGAGTGAGATGCCAGCTCCTTTCATTCAGTCAGTAGCTTCAATCATTTCTGGACGTTTTTCAATGGTAAAAATCAATGAATATTGTAAATGCACAAACAGTAATTTCTCCACATTGCAAGGTGCAATTCTGAAATTTTTTGCTTTTTCCTGCTCCTCTTAGCATGATAAAGAAGATTCAAAGAGAGTGAGATGCCAGCTCCTTTCATTCAGTCAGTAGCTTCAAACATTTCTGGTATATGAATAACATGATGTTTTTCAATGGCAAAAATCAATGAATATTGTAAATGCACAAACAGTAATTTCTCCGCATTGCAAGGTGCAAGTCTGAAATTTTTTGCTTTTTCCTGCTCCTCTTAGCATGATAAAGAAGATTCAAAGAGAGTGAGATGCCAGCTACTTTCATTCAGTCAGTAGCTTCAATCATTTCTGGACGTTTTTCAATGGTAAAAATCAATGAATATTGTAAATGCACAAACAGTAATTTCTCCACATTGCAAGGTGCAATTCTGAAATTTTTTGCTTTTTCCTGCTCCTCTTAGCATTATAAAGAAGATTCAAAGAGAGTGAGATGCCAACTCCTTTCATTCAGTCAGTAGCTTCAAACATTTCTGGTATATGAATAACATGATGTTTTTCAATGGCAAAAATCAATGAATATTGTAAATGCACAAACAGTAATTTCTCCGCATTGCAAGGTGCAATTCTGAAATTTTTTGCTTTTTCCTGCTCCTCTTAGCATGATAAAGAAGATTCAAAGAGAGTGAGATGCCAGCTCCTTTCATTCAGTCAGTAGCTTCAATCATTTCTGGACGTTTTTCAATGGCAAAAATCAATGAATATTGTAAATGCACAAACAGTAATTTCTCCGCATTGCAAGGTGCAATTCTGAAATTTTTTGCTTTTTCCTGCTCCTCTTAGCATGATAAAGAAGATTCAAAGAGAGTGAGATGCCAGCTCCTTTCATTCAGTCAGTACCTTCAATCATTTCTGGACGTTTTTCAATGGCAAAAATCAATGAATATTGTAAATGCACAAACAGTAATTTCTCCGCATTGCAAGGTGCAATTCTGAAATTTTTTGCTTTTTCCCGCTCCTCTTAGCATGATAAAGAAGATTCAAAGAGAGTGAGGTGCCAGCTCCTTTCATTCAGTCAGTAGCTTCAAACATTTCTGGTATATGAATAACATGTTTTTCAATGGCAAAAATCAATGAATATTGTAAATGCACAAACAGTAATTTCTCCGCATTGCAAGGTGCAATTCTGAAATTTTTTGCTTTTTCCTGCTCCTCTTAGCATGATAAAGAAGATTCAAAGAGAGTGAAATGCCAGCTCCTTTCATTCAGTCAGTAGCTTCAATCATTTCTGGACGTTTTTCAATGGCAAAAATCAATGAATATTGTAAATGCACAAACAGTAATTTCTCCGCATTGCAAGGTGCAATTCTGAAATTTTTTGCTTTTTCCTGCTCCTCTTAGCATGATAAATAAGATTCAAAGAGAGTGAGATGCCAGCTCCTTTCATTCAGTCAGTAGCTTCAATCATTTCTGGACGTTTTTCAATGGCAAAAATCAATGAATATTGTAAATGCACAAACAGTAATTTCTCCGCATTGCAAGGTGCAATTCTGAAATTTTTTGCTTTTTCCTGCTCCTCTTAGCATGATAAAGAAGATTCAAAGAGAGTGAGATGCCAGCTCCTTTGATTCAGTCAGTAGCTTCAAACATTTCTGGTATATGAATAACATGATGTTTTTCAATGGCAAAAATCAATGAATATTGTAAATGCACAAACAGTAATTTCTCCGCATTGCAAGGTGCAAGTCTGAAATTTTTTGCTTTTTCCTGCTCCTCTTAGCATGATAAAGAAGATTCAAAGAGAGTGAGATGCCAGCTACTTTCATTCAGTCAGTAGCTTCAATCATTTCTGGACGTTTTTCAATGGTAAAAATCAATGAATATTGTAAATGCACAAACAGTAATTTCTCCACATTGCAAGGTGCAATTCTGAAATTTTTTGCTTTTTCCTGCTCCTCTTAGCATGATAAAGAAGATTCAAAGAGAGTGAGATGCCAGCTCCTTTCATTCAGTCAGTAGCTTCAAACATTTCTGGTATATGAATAACATGATGTTTTTCAATGGCAAAAATCAATGAATATTGTAAATGCACAAACAGTAATTTCTCCGCATTGCAAGGTTCAAGTCTGAAATTTTTTGCTTTTTCCTGCTCCTCTTAGCATGATAAAGAAGATTCAAAGAGAGTGAGATGCCAGCTCCTTTCATTCAGTCAGTAGCTTCAAACATTTCTGGTATATGAATAACATGATGTTTTTCAATGGCAAAAATCAATGAATATTGTAAATGCACAAACAGTAATTTCTCCACATTGCAAGGTGCAATTCTGAAATTTTTTGCTTTTTCCTGCTCCTCTTAGCATGATAAAGAAGATTCAAAGAGAGTGAGATGCCAGCTCCTTTCATTCAGTCAGTAGCTTCAAACATTTCTGGTATATGAATAACATGATGTTTTTCAATGGCAAAAATCAATGAATATTGTAAATGCACAAACAGTAATTTCTCCGCATTGCAAGGTGCAATTCTGAAATTTTTAGCTTTTTCCTGTTAATCCTAGCATGATAAAGAAGATTCAAAGAGAGTGAGATGCCAGCTCCTTTCATTCAGTCAGTAGCTTCAAACATTTCTGGTATATGAAAAACGTTTTTCAATGGCAAAAATCAATGAATATTGTAAATGCACAAACAGTAATATCTCCACATTGCAAGGTGCAATTCTGAAATTTTTTGCTTTTTCCTGTTAATCCTAGCATGATAAAGAAGATTCAAAGAGAGTGAGATGCCAGCTCCTTTCATTCAGTCAGTAGCTTCAAACATTTCTGGTATATGAAAAACATGTTTTTCAATGGCAAAAATCAATGAATATTGTAAATGCACAAACAGTAATATCTCCACATTGCACGGTGCAATTCTGAAATTTTTAGCTTTTTCCTGTTAATCCTAGCATGATAAAGAAGATTCAAAGAGAGTGAGATGCCAGCTCCTTTCATTCAGTCAGTAGCTTCAAACATTTCTGGTATATGAAAAACATGTTTTTCAATGGCAAAAATCAATGAATATTGTAAATGCACAAACAGTAATATCTCCACATTGCAAGGTGCAATTCTGAAATTTTTTGCTTTTTCCTGCTAATCCTAGCATGATAAAGAAGATTCAAAGAGAGTGAGATGCCAGCTCCTTTCATTCAGTCAGTAGCTTCAAACATTTCTGGTATATGAAAAACATGTTTTTCAATGGCAAAAATCAATGAATATTGTAAATGCACAAACAGTAATATCTCCACATTGCACGGTGCAATTCTGAAATTTTTAGCTTTTTCCTGTTAATCCTAGCATGATAAAGAAGATTCAAAGAGAGTGAGATGCCAGCTCCTTTCATTCAGTCAGTAGCTTCAAACATTTCTGGTATATGAAAAACATGTTTTTCAATGGCAAAAATCAATGAATATTGTAAATGCACAAACAGTAATTTCTCCACATTGCAAGGTGCAATTCTGAAATTTTTTGCTTTTTCCTGCTCCTCTTAGCATGATAAAGAAGATTCAAAGAGAGTGAGATGCCAGCTCCTTTCATTCAGTCAGTAGCTTCAAACATTTCTGGTATATGAATAACATGATGTTTTTCAATGGCAAAAATCAATGAATATTGTAAATGCACAAACAGTAATTTCTCCGCATTGCAAGGTGCAATTCTGAAATTTTTAGCTTTTTCCTGTTAATCCTAGCATGATAAAGAAGATTCAAAGAGAGTGAGATGCCAGCTCCTTTCATTCAGTCAGTAGCTTCAAACATTTCTGGTATATGAAAAACGTTTTTCAATGGCAAAAATCAATGAATATTGTAAATGCACAAACAGTAATATCTCCACATTGCAAGGTGCAATTCTGAAATTTTTTGCTTTTTCCTGTTAATCCTAGCATGATAAAGAAGATTCAAAGAGAGTGAGATGCCAGCTCCTTTCATTCAGTCAGTAGCTTCAAACATTTCTGGTATATGAAAAACATGTTTTTCAATGGCAAAAATCAATGAATATTGTAAATGCACAAACAGTAATATCTCCACATTGCACGGTGCAATTCTGAAATTTTTAGCTTTTTCCTGTTAATCCTAGCATGATAAAGAAGATTCAAAGAGAGTGAGATGCCAGCTCCTTTCATTCAGTCAGTAGCTTCAAACATTTCTGGTATATGAAAAACATGTTTTTCAATGGCAAAAATCAATGAATATTGTAAATGCACAAACAGTAATATCTCCACATTGCAAGGTGCAATTCTGAAATTTTTTGCTTTTTCCTGCTAATCCTAGCATGATAAAGAAGATTCAAAGAGAGTGAGATGCCAGCTCCTTTCATTCAGTCAGTAGCTTCAAACATTTCTGGTATATGAAAAACATGTTTTTCAATGGCAAAAATCAATGAATATTGTAAATGCACAAACAGTAATATCTCCACATTGCACGGTGCAATTCTGAAATTTTTAGCTTTTTCCTGTTAATCCTAGCATGATAAAGAAGATTCAAAGAGAGTGAGATGCCAGCTCCTTTCATTCAGTCAGTAGCTTCAAACATTTCTGGTATATGAAAAACATGTTTTTCAATGGCAAAAATCAATGAATATTGTAAATGCACAAACAGTAATATCTCCACATTGCAAGGTGCAATTCTGAAATTTTTTGCTTTTTCCTGTTAATCCTAGCATGATAAAGAAGATTCAAAGAGAGTGAGATGCCAGCTCCTTTCATTCAGTCAGTAGCTTCAAACATTTCTGGTATATGAAAAACATGTTTTTCAATGGCAAAAATCAATGAATATTGTAAATGCACAAACAGTAATATCTCCACATTGCAAGGTGCAATTCTGAAATTTTTTGCTTTTTCCTGCTAATCCTAGCATGATAAAGAAGATTCAAAGAGAGTGAGATGCCAGCTCCTTTCATTCAGTCAGTAGCTTCAAACATTTCTGGTATATGAAAAACATGTTTTTCAATGGCAAAAATCAATGAATATTGTAAATGCACAAACAGTAATATCTCCACATTGCACGGTGCAATTCTGAAATTTTTAGCTTTTTCCTGTTAATCCTAGCATGATAAAGAAGATTCAAAGAGAGTGAGATGCCAGCTCCTTTCATTCAGTCAGTAGCTTCAAACATTTCTGGTATATGAAAAACATGTTTTTCAATGGCAAAAATCAATGAATATTGTAAATGCACAAACAGTAATTTCTCCACATTGCAAGGTGCAATTCTGAAATTTTTTGCTTTTTCCTGCTCCTCTTAGCATGATAAAGAAGATTCAAAGAGAGTGAGATGCCAGCTCCTTTCATTCAGTCAGTAGCTTCAAACATTTCTGGTATATGAATAACATGATGTTTTTCAATGGCAAAAATCAATGAATATTGTAAATGCACAAACAGTAATTTCTCCGCATTGCAAGGTTCAAGTCTGAAATTTTTTGCTTTTTCCTGCTCCTCTTAGCATGATAAAGAAGATTCAAAGAGAGTGAGATGCCAGCTACTTTCATTCAGTCAGTAGCTTCAATCATTTCTGGACGTTTTTCAATGGTAAAAATCAATGAATATTGTAAATGCACAAACAGTAATTTCTCCACATTGCAAGGTGCAATTCTGAAATTTTTTGCTTTTTCCTGCTCCTCTTAGCATGATAAAGAAGATTCAAAGAGAGTGAGATGCCAGCTCCTTTCATTCAGTCAGTAGCTTCAAACATTTCTGGTATATGAATAACATGATGTTTTTCAATGGCAAAAATCAATGAATATTGTAAATGCACAAACAGTAATTTCTCCACATTGCAAGGTGCAATTCTGAAATTTTTTGCTTTTTCCTGCTCCTCTTAGCATGATAAAGAAGATTCAAAGAGAGTGAGATGCCAGCTCCTTTCATTCAGTCAGTAGCTTCAAACATTTCTGGTATATGAATAACATGATGTTTTTCAATGGCAAAAATCAATGAATATTGTAAATGCACAAACAGTAATTTCTCCGCATTGCAAGGTGCAATTCTGAAATTTTTAGCTTTTTCCTGTTAATCCTAGCATGATAAAGAAGATTCAAAGAGAGTGAGATGCCAGCTCCTTTCATTCAGTCAGTAGCTTCAAACATTTCTGGTATATGAAAAACGTTTTTCAATGGCAAAAATCAATGAATATTGTAAATGCACAAACAGTAATATCTCCACATTGCAAGGTGCAATTCTGAAATTTTTTGCTTTTTCCTGTTAATCCTAGCATGATAAAGAAGATTCAAAGAGAGTGAGATGCCAGCTCCTTTCATTCAGTCAGTAGCTTCAAACATTTCTGGTATATGAAAAACATGTTTTTCAATGGCAAAAATCAATGAATATTGTAAATGCACAAACAGTAATATCTCCACATTGCACGGTGCAATTCTGAAATTTTTAGCTTTTTCCTGTTAATCCTAGCATGATAAAGAAGATTCAAAGAGAGTGAGATGCCAGCTCCTTTCATTCAGTCAGTAGCTTCAAACATTTCTGGTATATGAAAAACATGTTTTTCAATGGCAAAAATCAATGAATATTGTAAATGCACAAACAGTAATATCTCCACATTGCAAGGTGCAATTCTGAAATTTTTTGCTTTTTCCTGCTAATCCTAGCATGATAAAGAAGATTCAAAGAGAGTGAGATGCCAGCTCCTTTCATTCAGTCAGTAGCTTCAAACATTTCTGGTATATGAAAAACATGTTTTTCAATGGCAAAAATCAATGAATATTGTAAATGCACAAACAGTAATATCTCCACATTGCACGGTGCAATTCTGAAATTTTTAGCTTTTTCCTGTTAATCCTAGCATGATAAAGAAGATTCAAAGAGAGTGAGATGCCAGCTCCTTTCATTCAGTCAGTAGCTTCAAACATTTCTGGTATATGAAAAACATGTTTTTCAATGGCAAAAATCAATGAATATTGTAAATGCACAAACTAATTTCTCCACATTGCAAGGTGCAATTCTGAAATTTTTTGCTTTTTCCTGCTCCTCTTAGCATGATAAAGAAGATTCAAAGAGAGTGAGATGCCAGCTCCTTTCATTCAGTCAGTAGCTTCAAACATTTCTGGTATATGAATAACATGATGTTTTTCAATGGCAAAAATCAATGAATATTGTAAATGCACAAACAGTAATTTCTCCGCATTGCAAGGTGCAATTCTGAAATTTTTAGCTTTTTCCTGTTAATCCTAGCATGATAAAGAAGATTCAAAGAGAGTGAGATGCCAGCTCCTTTCATTCAGTCAGTAGCTTCAAACATTTCTGGTATATGAAAAACGTTTTTCAATGGCAAAAATCAATGAATATTGTAAATGCACAAACAGTAATATCTCCACATTGCAAGGTGCAATTCTGAAATTTTTTGCTTTTTCCTGTTAATCCTAGCATGATAAAGAAGATTCAAAGAGAGTGAGATGCCAGCTCCTTTCATTCAGTCAGTAGCTTCAAACATTTCTGGTATATGAAAAACATGTTTTTCAATGGCAAAAATCAATGAATATTGTAAATGCACAAACAGTAATATCTCCACATTGCACGGTGCAATTCTGAAATTTTTAGCTTTTTCCTGTTAATCCTAGCATGATAAAGAAGATTCAAAGAGAGTGAGATGCCAGCTCCTTTCATTCAGTCAGTAGCTTCAAACATTTCTGGTATATGAAAAACATGTTTTTCAATGGCAAAAATCAATGAATATTGTAAATGCACAAACAGTAATATCTTCACATTGCAAGGTGCAATTCTGAAATTTTTTGCTTTTTCCTGCTAATCCTAGCATGATAAAGAAGATTCAAAGAGAGTGAGATGCCAGCTCCTTTCATTCAGTCAGTAGCTTCAAACATTTCTGGTATATGAAAAACATGTTTTTCAATGGCAAAAATCAATGAATATTGTAAATGCACAAACAGTAATATCTCCACATTGCACGGTGCAATTCTGAAATTTTTAGCTTTTTCCTGTTAATCCTAGCATGATAAAGAAGATTCAAAGAGAGTGAGATGCCAGCTCCTTTCATTCAGTCAGTAGCTTCAAACATTTCTGGTATATGAAAAACATGTTTTTCAATGGCAAAAATCAATGAATATTGTAAATGCACAAACAGTAATTTCTCCACATTGCAAGGTGCAATTCTGAAATTTTTTGCTTTTTCCTGCTCCTCTTAGCATGATAAAGAAGATTCAAAGAGAGTGAGATGCCAGCTCCTTTCATTCAGTCAGTAGCTTCAAACATTTCTGGTATATGAATAACATGATGTTTTTCAATGGCAAAAATCAATGAATATTGTAAATGCACAAACAGTAATTTCTCCGCATTGCAAGGTGCAATTCTGAAATTTTTAGCTTTTTCCTGTTAATCCTAGCATGATAAAGAAGATTCAAAGAGAGTGAGATGCCAGCTCCTTTCATTCAGTCAGTAGCTTCAAACATTTCTGGTATATGAAAAACGTTTTTCAATGGCAAAAATCAATGAATATTGTAAATGCACAAACAGTAATATCTCCACATTGCAAGGTGCAATTCTGAAATTTTTTGCTTTTTCCTGTTAATCCTAGCATGATAAAGAAGATTCAAAGAGAGTGAGATGCCAGCTCCTTTCATTCAGTCAGTAGCTTCAAACATTTCTGGTATATGAAAAACATGTTTTTCAATGGCAAAAATCAATGAATATTGTAAATGCACAAACAGTAATATCTCCACATTGCACGGTGCAATTCTGAAATTTTTAGCTTTTTCCTGTTAATCCTAGCATGATAAAGAAGATTCAAAGAGAGTGAGATGCCAGCTCCTTTCATTCAGTCAGTAGCTTCAAACATTTCTGGTATATGAAAAACATGTTTTTCAATGGCAAAAATCAATGAATATTGTAAATGCACAAACAGTAATATCTCCACATTGCAAGGTGCAATTCTGAAATTTTTTGCTTTTTCCTGCTAATCCTAGCATGATAAAGAAGATTCAAAGAGAGTGAGATGCCAGCTCCTTTCATTCAGTCAGTAGCTTCAAACATTTCTGGTATATGAAAAACATGTTTTTCAATGGCAAAAATCAATGAATATTGTAAATGCACAAACAGTAATATCTCCACATTGCACGGTGCAATTCTGAAATTTTTAGCTTTTTCCTGTTAATCCTAGCATGATAAAGAAGATTCAAAGAGAGTGAGATGCCAGCTCCTTTCATTCAGTCAGTAGCTTCAAACATTTCTGGTATATGAAAAACATGTTTTTCAATGGCAAAAATCAATGAATATTGTAAATGCACAAACAGTAATATCTCCACATTGCAAGGTGCAATTCTGAAATTTTTTGCTTTTTCCTGTTAATCCTAGCATGATAAAGAAGATTCAAAGAGAGTGAGATGCCAGCTCCTTTCATTCAGTCAGTAGCTTCAAACATTTCTGGTATATGAAAAACATGTTTTTCAATGGCAAAAATCAATGAATATTGTAAATGCACAAACAGTAATATCTCCACATTGCAAGGTGCAATTCTGAAATTTTTTGCTTTTTCCTGCTAATCCTAGCATGATAAAGAAGATTCAAAGAGAGTGAGATGCCAGCTCCTTTCATTCAGTCAGTAGCTTCAAACATTTCTGGTATATGAAAAACATGTTTTTCAATGGCAAAAATCAATGAATATTGTAAATGCACAAACAGTAATATCTCCACATTGCACGGTGCAATTCTGAAATTTTTAGCTTTTTCCTGTTAATCCTAGCATGATAAAGAAGATTCAAAGAGAGTGAGATGCCAGCTCCTTTCATTCAGTCAGTAGCTTCAAACATTTCTGGTATATGAAAAACATGTTTTTCAATGGCAAAAATCAATGAATATTGTAAATGCACAAACAGTAATTTCTCCACATTGCAAGGTGCAATTCTGAAATTTTTTGCTTTTTCCTGCTCCTCTTAGCATGATAAAGAAGATTCAAAGAGAGTGAGATGCCAGCTCCTTTCATTCAGTCAGTAGCTTCAAACATTTCTGGTATATGAATAACATGATGTTTTTCAATGGCAAAAATCAATGAATATTGTAAATGCACAAACAGTAATTTCTCCGCATTGCAAGGTTCAAGTCTGAAATTTTTTGCTTTTTCCTGCTCCTCTTAGCATGATAAAGAAGATTCAAAGAGAGTGAGATGCCAGCTACTTTCATTCAGTCAGTAGCTTCAATCATTTCTGGACGTTTTTCAATGGTAAAAATCAATGAATATTGTAAATGCACAAACAGTAATTTCTCCACATTGCAAGGTGCAATTCTGAAATTTTTTGCTTTTTCCTGCTCCTCTTAGCATGATAAAGAAGATTCAAAGAGAGTGAGATGCCAGCTCCTTTCATTCAGTCAGTAGCTTCAAACATTTCTGGTATATGAATAACATGATGTTTTTCAATGGCAAAAATCAATGAATATTGTAAATGCACAAACAGTAATTTCTCCACATTGCAAGGTGCAATTCTGAAATTTTTTGCTTTTTCCTGCTCCTCTTAGCATGATAAAGAAGATTCAAAGAGAGTGAGATGCCAGCTCCTTTCATTCAGTCAGTAGCTTCAAACATTTCTGGTATATGAATAACATGATGTTTTTCAATGGCAAAAATCAATGAATATTGTAAATGCACAAACAGTAATTTCTCCGCATTGCAAGGTGCAATTCTGAAATTTTTAGCTTTTTCCTGTTAATCCTAGCATGATAAAGAAGATTCAAAGAGAGTGAGATGCCAGCTCCTTTCATTCAGTCAGTAGCTTCAAACATTTCTGGTATATGAAAAACGTTTTTCAATGGCAAAAATCAATGAATATTGTAAATGCACAAACAGTAATATCTCCACATTGCAAGGTGCAATTCTGAAATTTTTTGCTTTTTCCTGTTAATCCTAGCATGATAAAGAAGATTCAAAGAGAGTGAGATGCCAGCTCCTTTCATTCAGTCAGTAGCTTCAAACATTTCTGGTATATGAAAAACATGTTTTTCAATGGCAAAAATCAATGAATATTGTAAATGCACAAACAGTAATATCTCCACATTGCACGGTGCAATTCTGAAATTTTTAGCTTTTTCCTGTTAATCCTAGCATGATAAAGAAGATTCAAAGAGAGTGAGATGCCAGCTCCTTTCATTCAGTCAGTAGCTTCAAACATTTCTGGTATATGAAAAACATGTTTTTCAATGGCAAAAATCAATGAATATTGTAAATGCACAAACAGTAATATCTCCACATTGCAAGGTGCAATTCTGAAATTTTTTGCTTTTTCCTGCTAATCCTAGCATGATAAAGAAGATTCAAAGAGAGTGAGATGCCAGCTCCTTTCATTCAGTCAGTAGCTTCAAACATTTCTGGTATATGAAAAACATGTTTTTCAATGGCAAAAATCAATGAATATTGTAAATGCACAAACAGTAATATCTCCACATTGCACGGTGCAATTCTGAAATTTTTAGCTTTTTCCTGTTAATCCTAGCATGATAAAGAAGATTCAAAGAGAGTGAGATGCCAGCTCCTTTCATTCAGTCAGTAGCTTCAAACATTTCTGGTATATGAAAAACATGTTTTTCAATGGCAAAAATCAATGAATATTGTAAATGCACAAACTAATTTCTCCACATTGCAAGGTGCAATTCTGAAATTTTTTGCTTTTTCCTGCTCCTCTTAGCATGATAAAGAAGATTCAAAGAGAGTGAGATGCCAGCTCCTTTCATTCAGTCAGTAGCTTCAAACATTTCTGGTATATGAATAACATGATGTTTTTCAATGGCAAAAATCAATGAATATTGTAAATGCACAAACAGTAATTTCTCCGCATTGCAAGGTGCAATTCTGAAATTTTTAGCTTTTTCCTGTTAATCCTAGCATGATAAAGAAGATTCAAAGAGAGTGAGATGCCAGCTCCTTTCATTCAGTCAGTAGCTTCAAACATTTCTGGTATATGAAAAACGTTTTTCAATGGCAAAAATCAATGAATATTGTAAATGCACAAACAGTAATATCTCCACATTGCAAGGTGCAATTCTGAAATTTTTTGCTTTTTCCTGTTAATCCTAGCATGATAAAGAAGATTCAAAGAGAGTGAGATGCCAGCTCCTTTCATTCAGTCAGTAGCTTCAAACATTTCTGGTATATGAAAAACATGTTTTTCAATGGCAAAAATCAATGAATATTGTAAATGCACAAACAGTAATATCTCCACATTGCACGGTGCAATTCTGAAATTTTTAGCTTTTTCCTGTTAATCCTAGCATGATAAAGAAGATTCAAAGAGAGTGAGATGCCAGCTCCTTTCATTCAGTCAGTAGCTTCAAACATTTCTGGTATATGAAAAACATGTTTTTCAATGGCAAAAATCAATGAATATTGTAAATGCACAAACAGTAATATCTCCACATTGCAAGGTGCAATTCTGAAATTTTTTGCTTTTTCCTGCTAATCCTAGCATGATAAAGAAGATTCAAAGAGAGTGAGATGCCAGCTCCTTTCATTCAGTCAGTAGCTTCAAACATTTCTGGTATATGAAAAACATGTTTTTCAATGGCAAAAATCAATGAATATTGTAAATGCACAAACAGTAATATCTCCACATTGCACGGTGCAATTCTGAAATTTTTAGCTTTTTCCTGTTAATCCTAGCATGATAAAGAAGATTCAAAGAGAGTGAGATGCCAGCTCCTTTCATTCAGTCAGTAGCTTCAAACATTTCTGGTATATGAAAAACATGTTTTTCAATGGCAAAAATCAATGAATATTGTAAATGCACAAACAGTAATATCTCCACATTGCAAGGTGCAATTCTGAAATTTTTTGCTTTTTCCTGTTAATCCTAGCATGATAAAGAAGATTCAAAGAGAGTGAGATGCCAGCTCCTTTCATTCAGTCAGTAGCTTCAAACATTTCTGGTATATGAAAAACATGTTTTTCAATGGCAAAAATCAATGAATATTGTAAATGCACAAACAGTAATATCTCCACATTGCAAGGTGCAATTCTGAAATTTTTTGCTTTTTCCTGCTAATCCTAGCATGATAAAGAAGATTCAAAGAGAGTGAGATGCCAGCTCCTTTCATTCAGTCAGTAGCTTCAAACATTTCTGGTATATGAAAAACATGTTTTTCAATGGCAAAAATCAATGAATATTGTAAATGCACAAACAGTAATATCTCCACATTGCACGGTGCAATTCTGAAATTTTTAGCTTTTTCCTGTTAATCCTAGCATGATAAAGAAGATTCAAAGAGAGTGAGATGCCAGCTCCTTTCATTCAGTCAGTAGCTTCAAACATTTCTGGTATATGAAAAACATGTTTTTCAATGGCAAAAATCAATGAATATTGTAAATGCACAAACAGTAATATCTCCACATTGCAAGGTGCAATTCTGAAATTTTTTGCTTTTTCCTGTTAATCCTAGCATGATAAAGAAGATTCAAAGAGAGTGAGATGCCAGCTCCTTTCATTCAGTCAGTAGCTTCAAACATTTCTGGTATATGAAAAACATGTTTTTCAATGGCAAAAATCAATGAATATTGTAAATGCACAAACAGTAATATCTCCACATTGCAAGGTGCAATTCTGAAATTTTTTGCTTTTTCCTGCTAATCCTAGCATGATAAAGAAGATTCAAAGAGAGTGAGATGCCAGCTCCTTTCATTCAGTCAGTAGCTTCAAACATTTCTGGTATATGAAAAACATGTTTTTCAATGGCAAAAATCAATGAATATTGTAAATGCACAAACAGTAATATCTCCACATTGCACGGTGCAATTCTGAAATTTTTAGCTTTTTCCTGTTAATCCTAGCATGATAAAGAAGATTCAAAGAGAGTGAGATGCCAGCTCCTTTCATTCAGTCAGTAGCTTCAAACATTTCTGGTATATGAAAAACATGTTTTTCAATGGCAAAAATCAATGAATATTGTAAATGCACAAACAGTAATATCTCCACATTGCAAGGTGCAATTCTGAAATTTTTTGCTTTTTCCTGCTAATCCTAGCATGATAAAGAAGATTCAAAGAGAGTGAGATGCCAGCTCCTTTCATTCAGTCAGTAGCTTCAAACATTTCTGGTATATGAAAAACATGTTTTTCAATGGCAAAAATCAATGAATATTGTAAATGCACAAACAGTAATTTCTCCACATTGCAAGGTGCAATTCTGAAATTTTTTGCTTTTTCCTGCTCCTCTTAGCATGATAAAGAAGATTCAAAGAGAGTGAGATGCCAGCTCCTTTCATTCAGTCAGTAGCTTCAAACATTTCTGGTATATGAATAACATGATGTTTTTCAATGGCAAAAATCAATGAATATTGTAAATGCACAAACAGTAATTTCTCCGCATTGCAAGGTGCAATTCTGAAATTTTTAGCTTTTTCCTGTTAATCCTAGCATGATAAAGAAGATTCAAAGAGAGTGAGATGCCAGCTCCTTTCATTCAGTCAGTAGCTTCAAACATTTCTGGTATATGAAAAACGTTTTTCAATGGCAAAAATCAATGAATATTGTAAATGCACAAACAGTAATATCTCCACATTGCAAGGTGCAATTCTGAAATTTTTTGCTTTTTCCTGTTAATCCTAGCATGATAAAGAAGATTCAAAGAGAGTGAGATGCCAGCTCCTTTCATTCAGTCAGTAGCTTCAAACATTTCTGGTATATGAAAAACATGTTTTTCAATGGCAAAAATCAATGAATATTGTAAATGCACAAACAGTAATATCTCCACATTGCACGGTGCAATTCTGAAATTTTTAGCTTTTTCCTGTTAATCCTAGCATGATAAAGAAGATTCAAAGAGAGTGAGATGCCAGCTCCTTTCATTCAGTCAGTAGCTTCAAACATTTCTGGTATATGAAAAACATGTTTTTCAATGGCAAAAATCAATGAATATTGTAAATGCACAAACAGTAATATCTCCACATTGCAAGGTGCAATTCTGAAATTTTTTGCTTTTTCCTGCTAATCCTAGCATGATAAAGAAGATTCAAAGAGAGTGAGATGCCAGCTCCTTTCATTCAGTCAGTAGCTTCAAACATTTCTGGTATATGAAAAACATGTTTTTCAATGGCAAAAATCAATGAATATTGTAAATGCACAAACAGTAATATCTCCACATTGCACGGTGCAATTCTGAAATTTTTAGCTTTTTCCTGTTAATCCTAGCATGATAAAGAAGATTCAAAGAGAGTGAGATGCCAGCTCCTTTCATTCAGTCAGTAGCTTCAAACATTTCTGGTATATGAAAAACATGTTTTTCAATGGCAAAAATCAATGAATATTGTAAATGCACAAACAGTAATATCTCCACATTGCAAGGTGCAATTCTGAAATTTTTTGCTTTTTCCTGTTAATCCTAGCATGATAAAGAAGATTCAAAGAGAGTGAGATGCCAGCTCCTTTCATTCAGTCAGTAGCTTCAAACATTTCTGGTATATGAAAAACATGTTTTTCAATGGCAAAAATCAATGAATATTGTAAATGCACAAACAGTAATATCTCCACATTGCAAGGTGCAATTCTGAAATTTTTTGCTTTTTCCTGCTAATCCTAGCATGATAAAGAAGATTCAAAGAGAGTGAGATGCCAGCTCCTTTCATTCAGTCAGTAGCTTCAAACATTTCTGGTATATGAAAAACATGTTTTTCAATGGCAAAAATCAATGAATATTGTAAATGCACAAACAGTAATATCTCCACATTGCACGGTGCAATTCTGAAATTTTTAGCTTTTTCCTGTTAATCCTAGCATGATAAAGAAGATTCAAAGAGAGTGAGATGCCAGCTCCTTTCATTCAGTCAGTAGCTTCAAACATTTCTGGTATATGAAAAACATGTTTTTCAATGGCAAAAATCAATGAATATTGTAAATGCACAAACAGTAATATCTCCACATTGCAAGGTGCAATTCTGAAATTTTTTGCTTTTTCCTGCTAATCCTAGCATGATAAAGAAGATTCAAAGAGAGTGAGATGCCAGCTCCTTTCATTCAGTCAGTAGCTTCAAACATTTCTGGTATATGAAAAACATGTTTTTCAATGGCAAAAATCAATGAATATTGTAAATGCACAAACAGTAATATCTCCACATTGCACGGTGCAATTCTGAAATTTTTAGCTTTTTCCTGTTAATCCTAGCATGATAAAGAAGATTCAAAGAGAGTGAGATGCCAGCTCCTTTCATTCAGTCAGTAGTTCAAACATTTCTGGTATATGAAAAACATGTTTTTCAATGGCAAAAATCAATGAATATTGTAAATGCACAAACAGTAATATCTCCACATTGCAAGGTGCAATTCTGAAATTTTTTGCTTTTTCCTGTTAATCCTAGCATGATAAAGAAGATTCAAAGAGAGTGAGATGCCAGCTCCTTTCAGTCAGTAGCTTCAAACATTTCTGGTATATGAAAAACATGTTTTTCAATGGCAAAAATCAATGAATATTGTAAATGCACAAACAGTAATATCTCCACATTGCAAGGTGCAATTCTGAAATTTTTTGCTTTTTCCTGCTAATCCTAGCATGATAAAGAAGATTCAAAGAGAGTGAGATGCCAGCTCCTTTCATTCAGTCAGTAGCTTCAAACATTTCTGGTATATGAAAAACATGTTTTTCAATGGCAAAAATCAATGAATATTGTAAATGCACAAACAGTAATATCTCCACATTGCACGGTGCAATTCTGAAATTTTTAGCTTTTTCCTGTTAATCCTAGCATGATAAAGAAGATTCAAAGAGAGTGAGATGCCAGCTCCTTTCATTCAGTCAGTAGCTTCAAACATTTCTGGTATATGAAAAACATGTTTTTCAATGGCAAAAATCAATGAATATTGTAAATGCACAAACAGTAATATCTCCACATTGCAAGGTGCAATTCTGAAATTTTTTGCTTTTTCCTGTTAATCCTAGCATGATAAAGAAGATTCAAAGAGAGTGAGATGCCAGCTCCTTTCATTCAGTCAGTAGCTTCAAACATTTCTGGTATATGAAAAACATGTTTTTCAATGGCATAAATCAATGAATATTGTAAATGCACAAACAGTAATATCTCCACATTGCAAGGTGCAATTCTGAAATTTTTTGCTTTTTCCTGCTAATCCTAGCATGATAAAGAAGATTCAAAGAGAGTGAGATGCCAGCTCCTTTCATTCAGTCAGTAGCTTCAAACATTTCTGGTATATGAAAAACATGTTTTTCAATGGCAAAAATCAATGAATATTGTAAATGCACAAACAGTAATATCTCCACATTGCACGGTGCAATTCTGAAATTTTTAGCTTTTTCCTGTTAATCCTAGCATGATAAAGAAGATTCAAAGAGAGTGAGATGCCAGCTCCTTTCATTCAGTCAGTAGCTTCAAACATTTCTGGTATATGAAAAACATGTTTTTCAATGGCAAAAATCAATGAATATTGTAAATGCACAAACAGTAATATCTCCACATTGCAAGGTGCAATTCTGAAATTTTTTGCTTTTTCCTGCTAATCCTAGCATGATAAAGAAGATTCAAAGAGAGTGAGATGCCAGCTCCTTTCATTCAGTCAGTAGCTTCAAACATTTCTGGTATATGAAAAACATGTTTTTCAATGGCAAAAATCAATGAATATTGTAAATGCACAAACAGTAATATCTCCACATTGCACGGTGCAATTCTGAAATTTTTAGCTTTTTCCTGTTAATCCTAGCATGATAAAGAAGATTCAAAGAGAGTGAGATGCCAGCTCCTTTCATTCAGTCAGTAGCTTCAAACATTTCTGGTATATGAAAAACATGTTTTTCAATGGCATAAATCAATGAATATTGTAAATGCACAAACAGTAATATCTCCACATTGCAAGGTGCAATTCTGAAATTTTTTGCTTTTTCCTGCTAATCCTAGCATGATAAAGAAGATTCAAAGAGAGTGAGATGCCAGCTCCTTTCATTCAGTCAGTAGCTTCAAACATTTCTGGTATATGAAAAACATGTTTTTCAATGGCAAAAATCAATGAATATTGTAAATGCACAAACAGTAATATCTCCACATTGCACGGTGCAATTCTGAAATTTTTAGCTTTTTCCTGTTAATCCTAGCATGATAAAGAAGATTCAAAGAGAGTGAGATGCCAGCTCCTTTCATTCAGTCAGTAGCTTCAAACATTTCTGGTATATGAAAAACATGTTTTTCAATGGCAAAAATCAATGAATATTGTAAATGCACAAACAGTAATATCTCCACATTGCAAGGTGCAATTCTGAAATTTTTTGCTTTTTCCTGCTAATCCTAGCATGATAAAGAAGATTCAAAGAGAGTGAGATGCCAGCTCCTTTCATTCAGTCAGTAGCTTCAAACATTTCTGGTATATGAAAAACATGTTTTTCAATGGCAAAAATCAATGAATATTGTAAATGCACAAACAGTAATATCTCCACATTGCACGGTGCAATTCTGAAATTTTTAGCTTTTTCCTGTTAATCCTAGCATGATAAAGAAGATTCAAAGAGAGTGAGATGCCAGCTCCTTTCATTCAGTCAGTAGCTTCAAACATTTCTGGTATATGAAAAACATGTTTTTCAATGGCAAAAATCAATGAATATTGTAAATGCACAAACAGTAATATCTCCACATTGCAAGGTGCAATTCTGAAATTTTTTGCTTTTTCCTGCTAATCCTAGCATGATAAAGAAGATTCAAAGAGAGTGAGATGCCAGCTCCTTTCATTCAGTCAGTAGCTTCAAACATTTCTGGTATATGAAAAACATGTTTTTCAATGGCAAAAATCAATGAATATTGTAAATGCACAAACAGTAATATCTCCACATTGCACGGTGCAATTCTGAAATTTTTAGCTTTTTCCTGTTAATCCTAGCATGATAAAGAAGATTCAAAGAGAGTGAGATGCCAGCTCCTTTCATTCAGTCAGTAGCTTCAAACATTTCTGGTATATGAAAAACATGTTTTTCAATGGCAAAAATCAATGAATATTGTAAATGCACAAACAGTAATATCTCCACATTGCAAGGTGCAATTCTGAAATTTTTTGCTTTTTCCTGTTAATCCTAGCATGATAAAGAAGATTCAAAGAGAGTGAGATGCCAGCTCCTTTCATTCAGTCAGTAGCTTCAAACATTTCTGGTATATGAAAAACATGTTTTTCAATGGCAAAAATCAATGAATATTGTAAATGCACAAACAGTAATATCTCCACATTGCAAGGTGCAATTCTGAAATTTTTTGCTTTTTCCTGCTAATCCTAGCATGATAAAGAAGATTCAAAGAGAGTGAGATGCCAGCTCCTTTCATTCAGTCAGTAGCTTCAAACATTTCTGGTATATGAAAAACATGTTTTTCAATGGCAAAAATCAATGAATATTGTAAATGCACAAACAGTAATATCTCCACATTGCACGGTGCAATTCTGAAATTTTTAGCTTTTTCCTGTTAATCCTAGCATGATAAAGAAGATTCAAAGAGAGTGAGATGCCAGCTCCTTTCATTCAGTCAGTAGCTTCAAACATTTCTGGTATATGAAAAACATGTTTTTCAATGGCAAAAATCAATGAATATTGTAAATGCACAAACAGTAATATCTCCACATTGCAAGGTGCAATTCTGAAATTTTTTGCTTTTTCCTGCTAATCCTAGCATGATAAAGAAGATTCAAAGAGAGTGAGATGCCAGCTCCTTTCATTCAGTCAGTAGCTTCAAACATTTCTGGTATATGAAAAACATGTTTTTCAATGGCAAAAATCAATGAATATTGTAAATGCACAAACAGTAATATCTCCACATTGCACGGTGCAATTCTGAAATTTTTAGCTTTTTCCTGTTAATCCTAGCATGATAAAGAAGATTCAAAGAGAGTGAGATGCCAGCTCCTTTCATTCAGTCAGTAGCTTCAAACATTTCTGGTATATGAAAAACATGTTTTTCAATGGCAAAAATCAATGAATATTGTAAATGCACAAACAGTAATATCTCCACATTGCAAGGTGCAATTCTGAAATTTTTTGCTTTTTCCTGTTAATCCTAGCATGATAAAGAAGATTCAAAGAGAGTGAGATGCCAGCTCCTTTCATTCAGTCAGTAGCTTCAAACATTTCTGGTATATGAAAAACATGTTTTTCAATGGCAAAAATCAATGAATATTGTAAATGCACAAACAGTAATATCTCCACATTGCAAGGTGCAATTCTGAAATTTTTTGCTTTTTCCTGCTAATCCTAGCATGATAAAGAAGATTCAAAGAGAGTGAGATGCCAGCTCCTTTCATTCAGTCAGTAGCTTCAAACATTTCTGGTATATGAAAAACATGTTTTTCAATGGCAAAAATCAATGAATATTGTAAATGCACAAACAGTAATATCTCCACATTGCACGGTGCAATTCTGAAATTTTTAGCTTTTTCCTGTTAATCCTAGCATGATAAAGAAGATTCAAAGAGAGTGAGATGCCAGCTCCTTTCATTCAGTCAGTAGCTTCAAACATTTCTGGTATATGAAAAACATGTTTTTCAATGGCAAAAATCAATGAATATTGTAAATGCACAAACAGTAATATCTCCACATTGCAAGGTGCAATTCTGAAATTTTTTGCTTTTTCCTGCTAATCCTAGCATGATAAAGAAGATTCAAAGAGAGTGAGATGCCAGCTCCTTTAATTCAGTCAGTAGCTTCAAACATTTCTGGTATATGAAAAACGTTTTTCAATGGCAAAAATCAATGAATATTGTAAATGCACAAACAGTAATATCTCGACATTGCACGGTGCAATTCTGAAATTTTTAGCTTTTTCCTGTTAATCCTAGCATGATAAAGAAGATTCAAAGAGAGTGAGATGCCAGCTCCTTTCATTCAGTCAGTAGCTTCAAACATTTCTGGACGTTTTTCAATGGCAAAAATCAATGAATATTGTAAATGCACAAACAGTAATATCTCCACATTGCAAGGTGCAATTCTGAAATTTTTTGCTTTTTCCTGTTAATCCTAGCATGATAAAGAAGATTCAAAGAGAGTGAGATGCCAGCTCCTTTCATTCAGTCAGTAGCTTCAAACATTTCTGGTATATGAAAAACATGTTTTTCAATGGCAAAAATCAATGAATATTGTAAATGCACAAACAGTAATATCTCCACATTGCAAGGTGCAATTCTGAAATTTTTAGCTTTTTCCTGTTAATCCTAGCATGATAAAGAAGATTCAAAGAGAGTGAGATGCCAGCTCCTTTCATTCAGTCAGTAGCTTCAAACATTTCTGGTATATGAAAAACATGTTTTTCAATGGCAAAAATCAATGAATATTGTAAATGCACAAACAGTAATATCTCCACATTGCAAGGTGCAATTCTGAAATTTTTTGCTTTTTCCTGTTAATCCTAGCATGATAAAGAAGATTCAAAGAGAGTGAGATGCCAGCTCCTTTCATTCAGTCAGTAGCTTCAAACATTTCTGGTATATGAAAAACATGTTTTTCAATGGCAAAAATCAATGAATATTGTAAATGCACAAACAGTAATATCTCCACATTGCACGGTGCAATTCTGAAATTTTTAGCTTTTTCCTGTTAATCCTAGCATGATAAAGAAGATTCAAAGAGAGTGAGATGCCAGCTCCTTTCATTCAGTCAGTAGCTTCAAACATTTCTGGTATATGAAAAACATGTTTTTCAATGGCAAAAATCAATGAATATTGTAAATGCACAAACAGTAATATCTCCACATTGCAAGGTGCAATTCTGAAATTTTTTGCTTTTTCCTGCTAATCCTAGCATGATAAAGAAGATTCAAAGAGAGTGAGATGCCAGCTCCTTTCATTCAGTCAGTAGCTTCAAACATTTCTGGTATATGAAAAACATGTTTTTCAATGGCAAAAATCAATGAATATTGTAAATGCACAAACAGTAATATCTCCACATTGCACGGTGCAATTCTGAAATTTTTAGCTTTTTCCTGTTAATCCTAGCATGATAAAGAAGATTCAAAGAGAGTGAGATGCCAGCTCCTTTCATTCAGTCAGTAGCTTCAAACATTTCTGGTATATGAAAAACATGTTTTTCAATGGCAAAAATCAATGAATATTGTAAATGCACAAACAGTAATATCTCCACATTGCAAGGTGCAATTCTGAAATTTTTTGCTTTTTCCTGTTAATCCTAGCATGATAAAGAAGATTCAAAGAGAGTGAGATGCCAGCTCCTTTCATTCAGTCAGTAGCTTCAAACATTTCTGGTATATGAAAAACATGTTTTTCAATGGCAAAAATCAATGAATATTGTAAATGCACAAACAGTAATATCTCCACATTGCAAGGTGCAATTCTGAAATTTTTTGCTTTTTCCTGCTAATCCTAGCATGATAAAGAAGATTCAAAGAGAGTGAGATGCCAGCTCCTTTCATTCAGTCAGTAGCTTCAAACATTTCTGGTATATGAAAAACATGTTTTTCAATGGCAAAAATCAATGAATATTGTAAATGCACAAACAGTAATATCTCCACATTGCACGGTGCAATTCTGAAATTTTTAGCTTTTTCCTGTTAATCCTAGCATGATAAAGAAGATTCAAAGAGAGTGAGATGCCAGCTCCTTTCATTCAGTCAGTAGCTTCAAACATTTCTGGTATATGAAAAACATGTTTTTCAATGGCAAAAATCAATGAATATTGTAAATGCACAAACAGTAATATCTCCACATTGCAAGGTGCAATTCTGAAATTTTTTGCTTTTTCCTGTTAATCCTAGCATGATAAAGAAGATTCAAAGAGAGTGAGATGCCAGCTCCTTTCATTCAGTCAGTAGCTTCAAACATTTCTGGTATATGAAAAACATGTTTTTCAATGGCAAAAATCAATGAATATTGTAAATGCACAAACAGTAATATCTCCACATTGCAAGGTGCAATTCTGAAATTTTTTGCTTTTTCCTGCTAATCCTAGCATGATAAAGAAGATTCAAAGAGAGTGAGATGCCAGCTCCTTTCATTCAGTCAGTAGCTTCAAACATTTCTGGTATATGAAAAACATGTTTTTCAATGGCAAAAATCAATGAATATTGTAAATGCACAAACAGTAATATCTCCACATTGCACGGTGCAATTCTGAAATTTTTAGCTTTTTCCTGTTAATCCTAGCATGATAAAGAAGATTCAAAGAGAGTGAGATGCCAGCTCCTTTCATTCAGTCAGTAGCTTCAAACATTTCTGGTATATGAAAAACATGTTTTTCAATGGCAAAAATCAATGAATATTGTAAATGCACAAACAGTAATATCTCCACATTGCAAGGTGCAATTCTGAAATTTTCAGCTTTTTCCTGCTAATCCTAGCATGATAAAGAAGATTCAAAGAGAGTGAGATGCCAGCTCCTTTCATTCAGTCAGTAGCTTCAAACATTTCTGGTATATGAAAAACATGTTTTTCAATGGCAAAAATCAATGAATATTGTAAATGCACAAACAGTAATTTCTCCACATTGCAAGGTGCAATTCTGAAATTTTTTGCTTTTTCCTGCTCCTCTTAGCATGATAAAGAAGATTCAAAGAGAGTGAGATGCCAGCTCCTTTCATTCAGTCAGTAGCTTCAAACATTTCTGGTATATGAATAACATGATGTTTTTCAATGGCAAAAATCAATGAATATTGTAAATGCACAAACAGTAATTTCTCCGCATTGCAAGGTGCAATTCTGAAATTTTTAGCTTTTTCCTGTTAATCCTAGCATGATAAAGAAGATTCAAAGAGAGTGAGATGCCAGCTCCTTTCATTCAGTCAGTAGCTTCAAACATTTCTGGTATATGAAAAACGTTTTTCAATGGCAAAAATCAATGAATATTGTAAATGCACAAACAGTAATATCTCCACATTGCAAGGTGCAATTCTGAAATTTTTTGCTTTTTCCTGTTAATCCTAGCATGATAAAGAAGATTCAAAGAGAGTGAGATGCCAGCTCCTTTCATTCAGTCAGTAGCTTCAAACATTTCTGGTATATGAAAAACATGTTTTTCAATGGCAAAAATCAATGAATATTGTAAATGCACAAACAGTAATATCTCCACATTGCACGGTGCAATTCTGAAATTTTTAGCTTTTTCCTGTTAATCCTAGCATGATAAAGAAGATTCAAAGAGAGTGAGATGCCAGCTCCTTTCATTCAGTCAGTAGCTTCAAACATTTCTGGTATATGAAAAACATGTTTTTCAATGGCAAAAATCAATGAATATTGTAAATGCACAAACAGTAATATCTCCACATTGCAAGGTGCAATTCTGAAATTTTTTGCTTTTTCCTGCTAATCCTAGCATGATAAAGAAGATTCAAAGAGAGTGAGATGCCAGCTCCTTTCATTCAGTCAGTAGCTTCAAACATTTCTGGTATATGAAAAACATGTTTTTCAATGGCAAAAATCAATGAATATTGTAAATGCACAAACAGTAATATCTCCACATTGCACGGTGCAATTCTGAAATTTTTAGCTTTTTCCTGTTAATCCTAGCATGATAAAGAAGATTCAAAGAGAGTGAGATGCCAGCTCCTTTCATTCAGTCAGTAGCTTCAAACATTTCTGGTATATGAAAAACATGTTTTTCAATGGCAAAAATCAATGAATATTGTAAATGCACAAACAGTAATATCTCCACATTGCAAGGTGCAATTCTGAAATTTTTTGCTTTTTCCTGTTAATCCTAGCATGATAAAGAAGATTCAAAGAGAGTGAGATGCCAGCTCCTTTCATTCAGTCAGTAGCTTCAAACATTTCTGGTATATGAAAAACATGTTTTTCAATGGCAAAAATCAATGAATATTGTAAATGCACAAACAGTAATATCTCCACATTGCAAGGTGCAATTCTGAAATTTTTTGCTTTTTCCTGCTAATCCTAGCATGATAAAGAAGATTCAAAGAGAGTGAGATGCCAGCTCCTTTCATTCAGTCAGTAGCTTCAAACATTTCTGGTATATGAAAAACATGTTTTTCAATGGCAAAAATCAATGAATATTGTAAATGCACAAACAGTAATATCTCCACATTGCACGGTGCAATTCTGAAATTTTTAGCTTTTTCCTGTTAATCCTAGCATGATAAAGAAGATTCAAAGAGAGTGAGATGCCAGCTCCTTTCATTCAGTCAGTAGCTTCAAACATTTCTGGTATATGAAAAACATGTTTTTCAATGGCAAAAATCAATGAATATTGTAAATGCACAAACAGTAATATCTCCACATTGCAAGGTGCAATTCTGAAATTTTTTGCTTTTTCCTGCTAATCCTAGCATGATAAAGAAGATTCAAAGAGAGTGAGATGCCAGCTCCTTTCATTCAGTCAGTAGCTTCAAACATTTCTGGTATATGAAAAACATGTTTTTCAATGGCAAAAATCAATGAATATTGTAAATGCACAAACAGTAATATCTCCACATTGCACGGTGCAATTCTGAAATTTTTAGCTTTTTCCTGTTAATCCTAGCATGATAAAGAAGATTCAAAGAGAGTGAGATGCCAGCTCCTTTCATTCAGTCAGTAGTTCAAACATTTCTGGTATATGAAAAACATGTTTTTCAATGGCAAAAATCAATGAATATTGTAAATGCACAAACAGTAATATCTCCACATTGCAAGGTGCAATTCTGAAATTTTTTGCTTTTTCCTGTTAATCCTAGCATGATAAAGAAGATTCAAAGAGAGTGAGATGCCAGCTCCTTTCAGTCAGTAGCTTCAAACATTTCTGGTATATGAAAAACATGTTTTTCAATGGCAAAAATCAATGAATATTGTAAATGCACAAACAGTAATATCTCCACATTGCAAGGTGCAATTCTGAAATTTTTTGCTTTTTCCTGCTAATCCTAGCATGATAAAGAAGATTCAAAGAGAGTGAGATGCCAGCTCCTTTCATTCAGTCAGTAGCTTCAAACATTTCTGGTATATGAAAAACATGTTTTTCAATGGCAAAAATCAATGAATATTGTAAATGCACAAACAGTAATATCTCCACATTGCACGGTGCAATTCTGAAATTTTTAGCTTTTTCCTGTTAATCCTAGCATGATAAAGAAGATTCAAAGAGAGTGAGATGCCAGCTCCTTTCATTCAGTCAGTAGCTTCAAACATTTCTGGTATATGAAAAACATGTTTTTCAATGGCAAAAATCAATGAATATTGTAAATGCACAAACAGTAATATCTCCACATTGCAAGGTGCAATTCTGAAATTTTTTGCTTTTTCCTGTTAATCCTAGCATGATAAAGAAGATTCAAAGAGAGTGAGATGCCAGCTCCTTTCATTCAGTCAGTAGCTTCAAACATTTCTGGTATATGAAAAACATGTTTTTCAATGGCATAAATCAATGAATATTGTAAATGCACAAACAGTAATATCTCCACATTGCAAGGTGCAATTCTGAAATTTTTTGCTTTTTCCTGCTAATCCTAGCATGATAAAGAAGATTCAAAGAGAGTGAGATGCCAGCTCCTTTCATTCAGTCAGTAGCTTCAAACATTTCTGGTATATGAAAAACATGTTTTTCAATGGCAAAAATCAATGAATATTGTAAATGCACAAACAGTAATATCTCCACATTGCACGGTGCAATTCTGAAATTTTTAGCTTTTTCCTGTTAATCCTAGCATGATAAAGAAGATTCAAAGAGAGTGAGATGCCAGCTCCTTTCATTCAGTCAGTAGCTTCAAACATTTCTGGTATATGAAAAACATGTTTTTCAATGGCAAAAATCAATGAATATTGTAAATGCACAAACAGTAATATCTCCACATTGCAAGGTGCAATTCTGAAATTTTTTGCTTTTTCCTGCTAATCCTAGCATGATAAAGAAGATTCAAAGAGAGTGAGATGATAGCTCCTTTCATTCAGTCAGTAGCTTCAAACATTTCTGGTATATGAAAAACATGTTTTTCAATGGCAAAAATCAATGAATATTGTAAATGCACAAACAGTAATATCTCCACATTGCACGGTGCAATTCTGAAATTTTTAGCTTTTTCCTGTTAATCCTAGCATGATAAAGAAGATTCAAAGAGAGTGAGATGCCAGCTCCTTTCATTCAGTCAGTAGCTTCAAACATTTCTGGTATATGAAAAACATGTTTTTCAATGGCATAAATCAATGAATATTGTAAATGCACAAACAGTAATATCTCCACATTGCAAGGTGCAATTCTGAAATTTTTTGCTTTTTCCTGCTAATCCTAGCATGATAAAGAAGATTCAAAGAGAGTGAGATGCCAGCTCCTTTCATTCAGTCAGTAGCTTCAAACATTTCTGGTATATGAAAAACATGTTTTTCAATGGCAAAAATCAATGAATATTGTAAATGCACAAACAGTAATATCTCCACATTGCACGGTGCAATTCTGAAATTTTTAGCTTTTTCCTGTTAATCCTAGCATGATAAAGAAGATTCAAAGAGAGTGAGATGCCAGCTCCTTTCATTCAGTCAGTAGCTTCAAACATTTCTGGTATATGAAAAACATGTTTTTCAATGGCAAAAATCAATGAATATTGTAAATGCACAAACAGTAATATCTCCACATTGCAAGGTGCAATTCTGAAATTTTTTGCTTTTTCCTGCTAATCCTAGCATGATAAAGAAGATTCAAAGAGAGTGAGATGCCAGCTCCTTTCATTCAGTCAGTAGCTTCAAACATTTCTGGTATATGAAAAACATGTTTTTCAATGGCAAAAATCAATGAATATTGTAAATGCACAAACAGTAATATCTCCACATTGCACGGTGCAATTCTGAAATTTTTAGCTTTTTCCTGTTAATCCTAGCATGATAAAGAAGATTCAAAGAGAGTGAGATGCCAGCTCCTTTCATTCAGTCAGTAGCTTCAAACATTTCTGGTATATGAAAAACATGTTTTTCAATGGCAAAAATCAATGAATATTGTAAATGCACAAACAGTAATATCTCCACATTGCAAGGTGCAATTCTGAAATTTTTTGCTTTTTCCTGCTAATCCTAGCATGATAAAGAAGATTCAAAGAGAGTGAGATGCCAGCTCCTTTCATTCAGTCAGTAGCTTCAAACATTTCTGGTATATGAAAAACATGTTTTTCAATGGCAAAAATCAATGAATATTGTAAATGCACAAACAGTAATATCTCCACATTGCACGGTGCAATTCTGAAATTTTTAGCTTTTTCCTGTTAATCCTAGCATGATAAAGAAGATTCAAAGAGAGTGAGATGCCAGCTCCTTTCATTCAGTCAGTAGCTTCAAACATTTCTGGTATATGAAAAACATGTTTTTCAATGGCAAAAATCAATGAATATTGTAAATGCACAAACAGTAATATCTCCACATTGCAAGGTGCAATTCTGAAATTTTTTGCTTTTTCCTGTTAATCCTAGCATGATAAAGAAGATTCAAAGAGAGTGAGATGCCAGCTCCTTTCATTCAGTCAGTAGCTTCAAACATTTCTGGTATATGAAAAACATGTTTTTCAATGGCAAAAATCAATGAATACTGTAAATGCACAAACAGTAATATCTCCACATTGCAAGGTGCAATTCTGAAATTTTTTGCTTTTTCCTGCTAATCCTAGCATGATAAAGAAGATTCAAAGAGAGTGAGATGCCAGCTCCTTTCATTCAGTCAGTAGCTTCAAACATTTCTGGTATATGAAAAACATGTTTTTCAATGGCAAAAATCAATGAATATTGTAAATGCACAAACAGTAATATCTCCACATTGCACGGTGCAATTCTGAAATTTTTAGCTTTTTCCTGTTAATCCTAGCATGATAAAGAAGATTCAAAGAGAGTGAGATGCCAGCTCCTTTCATTCAGTCAGTAGCTTCAAACATTTCTGGTATATGAAAAACATGTTTTTCAATGGCAAAAATCAATGAATATTGTAAATGCACAAACAGTAATATCTCCACATTGCAAGGTGCAATTCTGAAATTTTTTGCTTTTTCCTGTTAATCCTAGCATGATAAAGAAGATTCAAAGAGAGTGAGATGCCAGCTCCTTTCATTCAGTCAGTAGCTTCAAACATTTCTGGTATATGAAAAACATGTTTTTCAATGGCAAAAATCAATGAATATTGTAAATGCACAAACAGTAATATCTCCACATTGCAAGGTGCAATTCTGAAATTTTTTGCTTTTTCCTGCTAATCCTAGCATGATAAAGAAGATTCAAAGAGAGTGAGATGCCAGCTCCTTTCATTCAGTCAGTAGCTTCAAACATTTCTGGTATATGAAAAACATGTTTTTCAATGGCAAAAATCAATGAATATTGTAAATGCACAAACAGTAATATCTCCACATTGCACGGTGCAATTCTGAAATTTTTAGCTTTTTCCTGTTAATCCTAGCATGATAAAGAAGATTCAAAGAGAGTGAGATGCCAGCTCCTTTCATTCAGTCAGTAGCTTCAAACATTTCTGGTATATGAAAAACATGTTTTTCAATGGCAAAAATCAATGAATATTGTAAATGCACAAACAGTAATATCTCCACATTGCAAGGTGCAATTCTGAAATTTTTTGCTTTTTCCTGCTAATCCTAGCATGATAAAGAAGATTCAAAGAGAGTGAGATGCCAGCTCCTTTCATTCAGTCAGTAGCTTCAAACATTTCTGGTATATGAAAAACATGTTTTTCAATGGCAAAAATCAATGAATATTGTAAATGCACAAACAGTAATATCTCCACATTGCACGGTGCAATTCTGAAATTTTTAGCTTTTTCCTGTTAATCCTAGCATGATAAAGAAGATTCAAAGAGAGTGAGATGCCAGCTCCTTTCATTCAGTCAGTAGTTCAAACATTTCTGGTATATGAAAAACATGTTTTTCAATGGCAAAAATCAATGAATATTGTAAATGCACAAACAGTAATATCTCCACATTGCAAGGTGCAATTCTGAAATTTTTTGCTTTTTCCTGTTAATCCTAGCATGATAAAGAAGATTCAAAGAGAGTGAGATGCCAGCTCCTTTCAGTCAGTAGCTTCAAACATTTCTGGTATATGAAAAACATGTTTTTCAATGGCAAAAATCAATGAATATTGTAAATGCACAAACAGTAATATCTCCACATTGCAAGCTGCAATTCTGAAATTTTTTGCTTTTTCCTGCCAATCCTAGCATGATAAAGAAGATTCAAAGAGAGTGAGATGCCAGCTCCTTTCATTCAGTCAGTAGCTTCAAACATTTCTGGTATATGAAAAACATGTTTTTCAATGGCAAAAATCAATGAATATTGTAAATGCACAAACAGTAATATCTCCACATTGCACGGTGCAATTCTGAAATTTTTAGCTTTTTCCTGTTAATCCTAGCATGATAAAGAAGATTCAAAGAGAGTGAGATGCCAGCTCCTTTCATTCAGTCAGTAGCTTCAAACATTTCTGGTATATGAAAAACATGTTTTTCAATGGCAAAAATCAATGAATATTGTAAATGCACAAACAGTAATATCTCCACATTGCAAGGTGCAATTCTGAAATTTTTTGCTTTTTCCTGTTAATCCTAGCATGATAAAGAAGATTCAAAGAGAGTGAGATGCCAGCTCCTTTCATTCAGTCAGTAGCTTCAAACATTTCTGGTATATGAAAAACATGTTTTTCAATGGCATAAATCAATGAATATTGTAAATGCACAAACAGTAATATCTCCACATTGCAAGGTGCAATTCTGAAATTTTTTGCTTTTTCCTGCTAATCCTAGCATGATAAAGAAGATTCAAAGAGAGTGAGATGCCAGCTCCTTTCATTCAGTCAGTAGCTTCAAACATTTCTGGTATATGAAAAACATGTTTTTCAATGGCAAAAATCAATGAATATTGTAAATGCACAAACAGTAATATCTCCACATTGCACGGTGCAATTCTGAAATTTTTAGCTTTTTCCTGTTAATCCTAGCATGATAAAGAAGATTCAAAGAGAGTGAGATGCCAGCTCCTTTCATTCAGTCAGTAGCTTCAAACATTTCTGGTATATGAAAAACATGTTTTTCAATGGCAAAAATCAATGAATATTGTAAATGCACAAACAGTAATATCTCCACATTGCAAGGTGCAATTCTGAAATTTTTTGCTTTTTCCTGCTAATCCTAGCATGATAAAGAAGATTCAAAGAGAGTGAGATGCCAGCTCCTTTCATTCAGTCAGTAGCTTCAAACATTTCTGGTATATGAAAAACATGTTTTTCAATGGCAAAAATCAATGAATATTGTAAATGCACAAACAGTAATATCTCCACATTGCACGGTGCAATTCTGAAATTTTTAGCTTTTTCCTGTTAATCCTAGCATGATAAAGAAGATTCAAAGAGAGTGAGATGCCAGCTCCTTTCATTCAGTCAGTAGCTTCAAACATTTCTGGTATATGAAAAACATGTTTTTCAATGGCATAAATCAATGAATATTGTAAATGCACAAACAGTAATATCTCCACATTGCAAGGTGCAATTCTGAAATTTTTTGCTTTTTCCTGCTAATCCTAGCATGATAAAGAAGATTCAAAGAGAGTGAGATGCCAGCTCCTTTCATTCAGTCAGTAGCTTCAAACATTTCTGGTATATGAAAAACATGTTTTTCAATGGCAAAAATCAATGAATATTGTAAATGCACAAACAGTAATATCTCCACATTGCACGGTGCAATTCTGAAATTTTTAGCTTTTTCCTGTTAATCCTAGCATGATAAAGAAGATTCAAAGAGAGTGAGATGCCAGCTCCTTTCATTCAGTCAGTAGCTTCAAACATTTCTGGTATATGAAAAACATGTTTTTCAATGGCAAAAATCAATGAATATTGTAAATGCACAAACAGTAATATCTCCACATTGCAAGGTGCAATTCTGAAATTTTTTGCTTTTTCCTGCTAATCCTAGCATGATAAAGAAGATTCAAAGAGAGTGAGATGCCAGCTCCTTTCATTCAGTCAGTAGCTTCAAACATTTCTGGTATATGAAAAACATGTTTTTCAATGGCAAAAATCAATGAATATTGTAAATGCACAAACAGTAATATCTCCACATTGCACGGTGCAATTCTGAAATTTTTAGCTTTTTCCTGTTAATCCTAGCATGATAAAGAAGATTCAAAGAGAGTGAGATGCCAGCTCCTTTCATTCAGTCAGTAGCTTCAAACATTTCTGGTATATGAAAAACATGTTTTTCAATGGCAAAAATCAATGAATATTGTAAATGCACAAACAGTAATATCTCCACATTGCAAGGTGCAATTCTGAAATTTTTTGCTTTTTCCTGCTAATCCTAGCATGATAAAGAAGATTCAAAGAGAGTGAGATGCCAGCTCCTTTCATTCAGTCAGTAGCTTCAAACATTTCTGGTATATGAAAAACATGTTTTTCAATGGCAAAAATCAATGAATATTGTAAATGCACAAACAGTAATATCTCCACATTGCACGGTGCAATTCTGAAATTTTTAGCTTTTTCCTGTTAATCCTAGCATGATAAAGAAGATTCAAAGAGAGTGAGATGCCAGCTCCTTTCATTCAGTCAGTAGCTTCAAACATTTCTGGTATATGAAAAACATGTTTTTCAATGGCAAAAATCAATGAATATTGTAAATGCACAAACAGTAATATCTCCACATTGCAAGGTGCAATTCTGAAATTTTTTGCTTTTTCCTGTTAATCCTAGCATGATAAAGAAGATTCAAAGAGAGTGAGATGCCAGCTCCTTTCATTCAGTCAGTAGCTTCAAACATTTCTGGTATATGAAAAACATGTTTTTCAATGGCAAAAATCAATGAATATTGTAAATGCACAAACAGTAATATCTCCACATTGCAAGGTGCAATTCTGAAATTTTTTGCTTTTTCCTGCTAATCCTAGCATGATAAAGAAGATTCAAAGAGAGTGAGATGCCAGCTCCTTTCATTCAGTCAGTAGCTTCAAACATTTCTGGTATATGAAAAACATGTTTTTCAATGGCAAAAATCAATGAATATTGTAAATGCACAAACAGTAATATCTCCACATTGCGCGGTGCAATTCTGAAATTTTTAGCTTTTTCCTGTTAATCCTAGCATGATAAAGAAGATTCAAAGAGAGTGAGATGCCAGCTCCTTTCATTCAGTCAGTAGCTTCAAACATTTCTGGTATATGAAAAACATGTTTTTCAATGGCAAAAATCAATGAATATTGTAAATGCACAAACAGTAATATCTCCACATTGCAAGGTGCAATTCTGAAATTTTTTGCTTTTTCCTGCTAATCCTAGCATGATAAAGAAGATTCAAAGAGAGTGAGATGCCAGCTCCTTTCATTCAGTCAGTAGCTTCAAACATTTCTGGTATATGAAAAACATGTTTTTCAATGGCAAAAATCAATGAATATTGTAAATGCACAAACAGTAATATCTCCACATTGCACGGTGCAATTCTGAAATTTTTAGCTTTTTCCTGTTAATCCTAGCATGATAAAGAAGATTCAAAGAGAGTGAGATGCCAGCTCCTTTCATTCAGTCAGTAGCTTCAAACATTTCTGGTATATGAAAAACATGTTTTTCAATGGCAAAAATCAATGAATATTGTAAATGCACAAACAGTAATATCTCCACATTGCAAGGTGCAATTCTGAAATTTTTTGCTTTTTCCTGTTAATCCTAGCATGATAAAGAAGATTCAAAGAGAGTGAGATGCCAGCTCCTTTCATTCAGTCAGTAGCTTCAAACATTTCTGGTATATGAAAAACATGTTTTTCAATGGCAAAAATCAATGAATATTGTAAATGCACAAACAGTAATATCTCCACATTGCAAGGTGCAATTCTGAAATTTTTTGCTTTTTCCTGCTAATCCTAGCATGATAAAGAAGATTCAAAGAGAGTGAGATGCCAGCTCCTTTCATTCAGTCAGTAGCTTCAAACATTTCTGGTATATGAAAAACATGTTTTTCAATGGCAAAAATCAATGAATATTGTAAATGCACAAACAGTAATATCTCCACATTGCACGGTGCAATTCTGAAATTTTTAGCTTTTTCCTGTTAATCCTAGCATGATAAAGAAGATTCAAAGAGAGTGAGATGCCAGCTCCTTTCATTCAGTCAGTAGCTTCAAACATTTCTGGTATATGAAAAACATGTTTTTCAATGGCAAAAATCAATGAATATTGTAAATGCACAAACAGTAATATCTCCACATTGCAAGGTGCAATTCTGAAATTTTTTGCTTTTTCCTGCTAATCCTAGCATGATAAAGAAGATTCAAAGAGAGTGAGATGCCAGCTCCTTTAATTCAGTCAGTAGCTTCAAACATTTCTGGTATATGAAAAACGTTTTTCAATGGCAAAAATCAATGAATATTGTAAATGCACAAACAGTAATATCTCCACATTGCACGGTGCAATTCTGAAATTTTTAGCTTTTTCCTGTTAATCCTAGCATGATAAAGAAGATTCAAAGAGAGTGAGATGCCAGCTCCTTTCATTCAGTCAGTAGCTTCAAACATTTCTGGACGTTTTTCAATGGCAAAAATCAATGAATATTGTAAATGCACAAACAGTAATATCTCCACATTGCAAGGTGCAATTCTGAAATTTTTTGCTTTTTCCTGTTAATCCTAGCATGATAAAGAAGATTCAAAGAGAGTGAGATGCCAGCTCCTTTCATTCAGTCAGTAGCTTCAAACATTTCTGGTATATGAAAAACATGTTTTTCAATGGCAAAAATCAATGAATATTGTAAATGCACAAACAGTAATATCTCCACATTGCACGGTGCAATTCTGAAATTTTTAGCTTTTTCCTGTTAATCCTAGCATGATAAAGAAGATTCAAAGAGAGTGAGATGCCAGCTCCTTTCATTCAGTCAGTAGCTTCAAACATTTCTGGTATATGAAAAACATGTTTTTCAATGGCAAAAATCAATGAATATTGTAAATGCACAAACAGTAATATCTCCACATTGCAAGGTGCAATTCTGAAATTTTTTGCTTTTTCCTGTTAATCCTAGCATGATAAAGAAGATTCAAAGAGAGTGAGATGCCAGCTCCTTTCATTCAGTCAGTAGCTTCAAACATTTCTGGTATATGAAAAACATGTTTTTCAATGGCATAAATCAATGAATATTGTAAATGCACAAACAGTAATATCTCCACATTGCAAGGTGCAATTCTGAAATTTTTTGCTTTTTCCTGTTAATCCTAGCATGATAAAGAAGATTCAAAGAGAGTGAGATGCCAGCTCCTTTCATTCAGTCAGTAGCTTCAAACATTTCTGGTATATGAAAAACATGTTTTTCAATGGCAAAAATCAATGAATATTGTAAATGCACAAACAGTAATATCTCCACATTGCACGGTGCAATTCTGAAATTTTTAGCTTTTTCCTGTTAATCCTAGCATGATAAAGAAGATTCAAAGAGAGTGAGATGCCAGCTCCTTTCATTCAGTCAGTAGCTTCAAACATTTCTGGTATATGAAAAACATGTTTTTCAATGGCAAAAATCAATGAATATTGTAAATGCACAAACAGTAATATCTCCACATTGCAAGGTGCAATTCTGAAATTTTTTGCTTTTTCCTGCTAATCCTAGCATGATAAAGAAGATTCAAAGAGAGTGAGATGCCAGCTCCTTTCATTCAGTCAGTAGCTTCAAACATTTCTGGTATATGAAAAACATGTTTTTCAATGGCAAAAATCAATGAATATTGTAAATGCACAAACAGTAATATCTCCACATTGCACGGTGCAATTCTGAAATTTTTAGCTTTTTCCTGTTAATCCTAGCATGATAAAGAAGATTCAAAGAGAGTGAGATGCCAGCTCCTTTCATTCAGTCAGTAGCTTCAAACATTTCTGGTATATGAAAAACATGTTTTTCAATGGCATAAATCAATGAATATTGTAAATGCACAAACAGTAATATCTCCACATTGCAAGGTGCAATTCTGAAATTTTTTGCTTTTTCCTGCTAATCCTAGCATGATAAAGAAGATTCAAAGAGAGTGAGATGCCAGCTCCTTTCATTCAGTCAGTAGCTTCAAACATTTCTGGTATATGAAAAACATGTTTTTCAATGGCAAAAATCAATGAATATTGTAAATGCACAAACAGTAATATCTCCACATTGCACGGTGCAATTCTGAAATTTTTAGCTTTTTCCTGTTAATCCTAGCATGATAAAGAAGATTCAAAGAGAGTGAGATGCCAGCTCCTTTCATTCAGTCAGTAGCTTCAAACATTTCTGGTATATGAAAAACATGTTTTTCAATGGCAAAAATCAATGAATATTGTAAATGCACAAACAGTAATATCTCCACATTGCAAGGTGCAATTCTGAAATTTTTTGCTTTTTCCTGCTAATCCTAGCATGATAAAGAAGATTCAAAGAGAGTGAGATGCCAGCTCCTTTCATTCAGTCAGTAGCTTCAAACATTTCTGGTATATGAAAAACATGTTTTTCAATGGCAAAAATCAATGAATATTGTAAATGCACAAACAGTAATATCTCCACATTGCACGGTGCAATTCTGAAATTTTTAGCTTTTTCCTGTTAATCCTAGCATGATAAAGAAGATTCAAAGAGAGTGAGATGCCAGCTCCTTTCATTCAGTCAGTAGCTTCAAACATTTCTGGTATATGAAAAACATGTTTTTCAATGGCAAAAATCAATGAATATTGTAAATGCACAAACAGTAATATCTCCACATTGCACGGTGCAATTCTGAAATTTTTAGCTTTTTCCTGTTAATCCTAGCATGATAAAGAAGATTCAAAGAGAGTGAGATGCCAGCTCCTTTCATTCAGTCAGTAGCTTCAAACATTTCTGGTATATGAAAAACATGTTTTTCAATGGCAAAAATCAATGAATATTGTAAATGCACAAACAGTAATATCTCCACATTGCAAGGTGCAATTCTGAAATTTTTTGCTTTTTCCTGCTAATCCTAGCATGATAAAGAAGATTCAAAGAGAGTGAGATGCCAGCTCCTTTCATTCAGTCAGTAGCTTCAAACATTTCTGGTATATGAAAAACATGTTTTTCAATGGCAAAAATCAATGAATATTGTAAATGCACAAACAGTAATATCTCCACATTGCACGGTGCAATTCTGAAATTTTTAGCTTTTTCCTGTTAATCCTAGCATGATAAAGAAGATTCAAAGAGAGTGAGATGCCAGCTCCTTTCATTCAGTCAGTAGCTTCAAACATTTCTGGTATATGAAAAACATGTTTTTCAATGGCAAAAATCAATGAATATTGTAAATGCACAAACAGTAATATCTCCACATTGCAAGGTGCAATTCTGAAATTTTTTGCTTTTTCCTGTTAATCCTAGCATGATAAAGAAGATTCAAAGAGAGTGAGATGCCAGCTCCTTTCATTCAGTCAGTAGCTTCAAACATTTCTGGTATATGAAAAACATGTTTTTCAATGGCAAAAATCAATGAATATTGTAAATGCACAAACAGTAATATCTCCACATTGCAAGGTGCAATTCTGAAATTTTTTGCTTTTTCCTGCTAATCCTAGCATGATAAAGAAGATTCAAAGAGAGTGAGATGCCAGCTCCTTTCATTCAGTCAGTAGCTTCAAACATTTCTGGTATATGAAAAACATGTTTTTCAATGGCAAAAATCAATGAATATTGTAAATGCACAAACAGTAATATCTCCACATTGCACGGTGCAATTCTGAAATTTTTAGCTTTTTCCTGTTAATCCTAGCATGATAAAGAAGATTCAAAGAGAGTGAGATGCCAGCTCCTTTCATTCAGTCAGTAGCTTCAAACATTTCTGGTATATGAAAAACATGTTTTTCAATGGCAAAAATCAATGAATATTGTAAATGCACAAACAGTAATTTCTCCACATTGCAAGGTGCAATTCTGAAATTTTTTGCTTTTTCCTGCTCCTCTTAGCATGATAAAGAAGATTCAAAGAGAGTGAGATGCCAGCTCCTTTCATTCAGTCAGTAGCTTCAAACATTTCTGGTATATGAATAACATGATGTTTTTCAATGGCAAAAATCAATGAATATTGTAAATGCACAAACAGTAATTTCTCCGCATTGCAAGGTGCAATTCTGAAATTTTTAGCTTTTTCCTGTTAATCCTAGCATGATAAAGAAGATTCAAAGAGAGTGAGATGCCAGCTCCTTTCATTCAGTCAGTAGCTTCAAACATTTCTGGTATATGAAAAACATGTTTTTCAATGGCAAAAATCAATGAATATTGTAAATGCACAAACAGTAATATCTCCACATTGCAAGGTGCAATTCTGAAATTTTTTGCTTTTTCCTGCTAATCCTAGCATGATAAAGAAGATTCAAAGAGAGTGAGATGCCAGCTCCTTTCATTCAGTCAGTAGCTTCAAACATTTCTGGTATATGAAAAACATGTTTTTCAATGGCAAAAATCAATGAATATTGTAAATGCACAAACAGTAATATCTCCACATTGCACGGTGCAATTCTGAAATTTTTAGCTTTTTCCTGTTAATCCTAGCATGATAAAGAAGATTCAAAGAGAGTGAGATGCCAGCTCCTTTCATTCAGTCAGTAGCTTCAAACATTTCTGGTATATGAAAAACATGTTTTTCAATGGCAAAAATCAATGAATATTGTAAATGCACAAACAGTAATATCTCCACATTGCAAGGTGCAATTCTGAAATTTTTTGCTTTTTCCTGTTAATCCTAGCATGATAAAGAAGATTCAAAGAGAGTGAGATGCCAGCTCCTTTCATTCAGTCAGTAGCTTCAAACATTTCTGGTATATGAAAAACATGTTTTTCAATGGCAAAAATCAATGAATATTGTAAATGCACAAACAGTAATATCTCCACATTGCAAGGTGCAATTCTGAAATTTTTTGCTTTTTCCTGCTAATCCTAGCATGATAAAGAAGATTCAAAGAGAGTGAGATGCCAGCTCCTTTCATTCAGTCAGTAGCTTCAAACATTTCTGGTATATGAAAAACATGTTTTTCAATGGCAAAAATCAATGAATATTGTAAATGCACAAACAGTAATATCTCCACATTGCACGGTGCAATTCTGAAATTTTTAGCTTTTTCCTGTTAATCCTAGCATGATAAAGAAGATTCAAAGAGAGTGAGATGCCAGCTCCTTTCATTCAGTCAGTAGCTTCAAACATTTCTGGTATATGAAAAACATGTTTTTCAATGGCAAAAATCAATGAATATTGTAAATGCACAAACAGTAATATCTCCACATTGCAAGGTGCAATTCTGAAATTTTTTGCTTTTTCCTGCTAATCCTAGCATGATAAAGAAGATTCAAAGAGAGTGAGATGCCAGCTCCTTTCATTCAGTCAGTAGCTTCAAACATTTCTGGTATATGAAAAACATGTTTTTCAATGGCAAAAATCAATGAATATTGTAAATGCACAAACAGTAATTTCTCCACATTGCAAGGTGCAATTCTGAAATTTTTTGCTTTTTCCTGCTCCTCTTAGCATGATAAAGAAGATTCAAAGAGAGTGAGATGCCAGCTCCTTTCATTCAGTCAGTAGCTTCAAACATTTCTGGTATATGAATAACATGATGTTTTTCAATGGCAAAAATCAATGAATATTGTAAATGCACAAACAGTAATTTCTCCGCATTGCAAGGTGCAATTCTGAAATTTTTAGCTTTTTCCTGTTAATCCTAGCATGATAAAGAAGATTCAAAGAGAGTGAGATGCCAGCTCCTTTCATTCAGTCAGTAGCTTCAAACATTTCTGGTATATGAAAAACGTTTTTCAATGGCAAAAATCAATGAATATTGTAAATGCACAAACAGTAATATCTCCACATTGCAAGGTGCAATTCTGAAATTTTTTGCTTTTTCCTGTTAATCCTAGCATGATAAAGAAGATTCAAAGAGAGTGAGATGCCAGCTCCTTTCATTCAGTCAGTAGCTTCAAACATTTCTGGTATATGAAAAACATGTTTTTCAATGGCAAAAATCAATGAATATTGTAAATGCACAAACAGTAATATCTCCACATTGCACGGTGCAATTCTGAAATTTTTAGCTTTTTCCTGTTAATCCTAGCATGATAAAGAAGATTCAAAGAGAGTGAGATGCCAGCTCCTTTCATTCAGTCAGTAGCTTCAAACATTTCTGGTATATGAAAAACATGTTTTTCAATGGCAAAAATCAATGAATATTGTAAATGCACAAACAGTAATATCTCCACATTGCAAGGTGCAATTCTGAAATTTTTTGCTTTTTCCTGCTAATCCTAGCATGATAAAGAAGATTCAAAGAGAGTGAGATGCCAGCTCCTTTCATTCAGTCAGTAGCTTCAAACATTTCTGGTATATGAAAAACATGTTTTTCAATGGCAAAAATCAATGAATATTGTAAATGCACAAACAGTAATATCTCCACATTGCACGGTGCAATTCTGAAATTTTTAGCTTTTTCCTGTTAATCCTAGCATGATAAAGAAGATTCAAAGAGTGAGATGCCAGCTCCTTTCATTCAGTCAGTAGCTTCAAACATTTCTGGTATATGAAAAACATGTTTTTCAATGGCAAAAATCAATGAATATTGTAAATGCACAAACAGTAATATCTCCACATTGCAAGGTGCAATTCTGAAATTTTTTGCTTTTTCCTGTTAATCCTAGCATGATAAAGAAGATTCAAAGAGAGTGAGATGCCAGCTCCTTTCATTCAGTCAGTAGCTTCAAACATTTCTGGTATATGAAAAACATGTTTTTCAATGGCAAAAATCAATGAATATTGTAAATGCACAAACAGTAATATCTCCACATTGCAAGGTGCAATTCTGAAATTTTTTGCTTTTTCCTGCTAATCCTAGCATGATAAAGATTCAAAGAGAGTGAGATGCCAGCTCCTTTCATTCAGTCAGTAGCTTCAAACATTTCTGGTATATGAAAAACATGTTTTTCAATGGCAAAAATCAATGAATATTGTAAATGCACAAACAGTAATATCTCCACATTGCACGGTGCAATTCTGAAATTTTTAGCTTTTTCCTGTTAATCCTAGCATGATAAAGAAGATTCAAAGAGAGTGAGATGCCAGCTCCTTTCATTCAGTCAGTAGCTTCAAACATTTCTGGTATATGAAAAACATGTTTTTCAATGGCAAAAATCAATGAATATTGTAAATGCACAAACAGTAATATCTCCACATTGCAAGGTGCAATTCTGAAATTTTTTGCTTTTTCCTGCTAATCCTAGCATGATAAAGAAGATTCAAAGAGAGTGAGATGCCAGCTCCTTTCATTCAGTCAGTAGCTTCAAACATTTCTGGTATATGAAAAACATGTTTTTCAATGGCAAAAATCAATGAATATTGTAAATGCACAAACAGTAATATCTCCACATTGCACGGTGCAATTCTGAAATTTTTAGCTTTTTCCTGTTAATCCTAGCATGATAAAGAAGATTCAAAGAGAGTGAGATGCCAGCTCCTTTCATTCAGTCAGTAGCTTCAAACATTTCTGGTATATGAAAAACATGTTTTTCAATGGCAAAAATCAATGAATATTGTAAATGCACAAACAGTAATATCTCCACATTGCAAGGTGCAATTCTGAAATTTTTTGCTTTTTCCTGTTAATCCTAGCATGATAAAGAAGATTCAAAGAGAGTGAGATGCCAGCTCCTTTCATTCAGTCAGTAGCTTCAAACATTTCTGGTATATGAAAAACATGTTTTTCAATGGCAAAAATCAATGAATATTGTAAATGCACAAACAGTAATATCTCCACATTGCAAGGTGCAATTCTGAAATTTTTTGCTTTTTCCTGCTAATCCTAGCATGATAAAGAAGATTCAAAGAGAGTGAGATGCCAGCTCCTTTCATTCAGTCAGTAGCTTCAAACATTTCTGGTATATGAAAAACATGTTTTTCAATGGCAAAAATCAATGAATATTGTAAATGCACAAACAGTAATATCTCCACATTGCACGGTGCAATTCTGAAATTTTTAGCTTTTTCCTGTTAATCCTAGCATGATAAAGAAGATTCAAAGAGAGTGAGATGCCAGCTCCTTTCATTCAGTCAGTAGCTTCAAACATTTCTGGTATATGAAAAACATGTTTTTCAATGGCAAAAATCAATGAATATTGTAAATGCACAAACAGTAATATCTCCACATTGCAAGGTGCAATTCTGAAATTTTTTGCTTTTTCCTGTTAATCCTAGCATGATAAAGAAGATTCAAAGAGAGTGAGATGCCAGCTCCTTTCATTGTCAGTAGCTTCAAACATTTCTGGTATATGAAAAACATGTTTTTCAATGGCATAAATCAATGAATATTGTAAATGCACAAACAGTAATATCTCCACATTGCAAGGTGCAATTCTGAAATTTTTTGCTTTTTCCTGCTAATCCTAGCATGATAAAGAAGATTCAAAGAGAGTGAGATGCCAGCTCCTTTCATTCAGTCAGTAGCTTCAAACATTTCTGGTATATGAAAAACATGTTTTTCAATGGCAAAAATCAATGAATATTGTAAATGCACAAACAGTAATATCTCCACATTGCACGGTGCAATTCTGAAATTTTTAGCTTTTTCCTGTTAATCCTAGCATGATAAAGAAGATTCAAAGAGAGTGAGATGCCAGCTCCTTTCATTCAGTCAGTAGCTTCAAACATTTCTGGTATATGAAAAACATGTTTTTCAATGGCAAAAATCAATGAATATTGTAAATGCACAAACAGTAATATCTCCACATTGCAAGGTGCAATTCTGAAATTTTTTGCTTTTTCCTGCTAATCCTAGCATGATAAAGAAGATTCAAAGAGAGTGAGATGCCAGCTCCTTTCATTCAGTCAGTAGCTTCAAACATTTCTGGTATATGAAAAACATGTTTTTCAATGGCAAAAATCAATGAATATTGTAAATGCACAAACAGTAATATCTCCACATTGCACGGTGCAATTCTGAAATTTTTAGCTTTTTCCTGTTAATCCTAGCATGATAAAGAAGATTCAAAGAGAGTGAGATGCCAGCTCCTTTCATTCAGTCAGTAGCTTCAAACATTTCTGGTATATGAAAAACATGTTTTTCAATGGCATAAATCAATGAATATTGTAAATGCACAAACAGTAATATCTCCACATTGCAAGGTGCAATTCTGAAATTTTTTGCTTTTTCCTGCTAATCCTAGCATGATAAAGAAGATTCAAAGAGAGTGAGATGCCAGCTCCTTTCATTCAGTCAGTAGCTTCAAACATTTCTGGTATATGAAAAACATGTTTTTCAATGGCAAAAATCAATGAATATTGTAAATGCACAAACAGTAATATCTCCACATTGCACGGTGCAATTCTGAAATTTTTAGCTTTTTCCTGTTAATCCTAGCATGATAAAGAAGATTCAAAGAGAGTGAGATGCCAGCTCCTTTCATTCAGTCAGTAGCTTCAAACATTTCTGGTATATGAAAAACATGTTTTTCAATGGCAAAAATCAATGAATATTGTAAATGCACAAACAGTAATATCTCCACATTGCAAGGTGCAATTCTGAAATTTTTTGCTTTTTCCTGCTAATCCTAGCATGATAAAGAAGATTCAAAGAGAGTGAGATGCCAGCTCCTTTCATTCAGTCAGTAGCTTCAAACATTTCTGGTATATGAAAAACATGTTTTTCAATGGCAAAAATCAATGAATATTGTAAATGCACAAACAGTAATATCTCCACATTGCACGGTGCAATTCTGAAATTTTTAGCTTTTTCCTGTTAATCCTAGCATGATAAAGAAGATTCAAAGAGAGTGAGATGCCAGCTCCTTTCATTCAGTCAGTAGCTTCAAACATTTCTGGTATATGAATAACATGATGTTTTTCAATGGCAAAAATCAATGAATATTGTAAATGCACAAACAGTAATTTCTCCGCATTGCAAGGTGCAATTCTGAAATTTTTAGCTTTTTCCTGTTAATCCTAGCATGATAAAGAAGATTCAAAGAGAGTGAGATGCCAGCTCCTTTCATTCAGTCAGTAGCTTCAAACATTTCTGGTATATGAAAAACGTTTTTCAATGGCAAAAATCAATGAATATTGTAAATGCACAAACAGTAATATCTCCACATTGCAAGGTGCAATTCTGAAATTTTTTGCTTTTTCCTGTTAATCCTAGCATGATAAAGAAGATTCAAAGAGAGTGAGATGCCAGCTCCTTTCATTCAGTCAGTAGCTTCAAACATTTCTGGTATATGAAAAACATGTTTTTCAATGGCAAAAATCAATGAATATTGTAAATGCACAAACAGTAATATCTCCACATTGCACGGTGCAATTCTGAAATTTTTAGCTTTTTCCTGTTAATCCTAGCATGATAAAGAAGATTCAAAGAGAGTGAGATGCCAGCTCCTTTCATTCAGTCAGTAGCTTCAAACATTTCTGGTATATGAAAAACATGTTTTTCAATGGCAAAAATCAATGAATATTGTAAATGCACAAACAGTAATATCTCCACATTGCAAGGTGCAATTCTGAAATTTTTTGCTTTTTCCTGCTAATCCTAGCATGATAAAGAAGATTCAAAGAGAGTGAGATGCCAGCTCCTTTCATTCAGTCAGTAGCTTCAAACATTTCTGGTATATGAAAAACATGTTTTTCAATGGCAAAAATCAATGAATATTGTAAATGCACAAACAGTAATATCTCCACATTGCACGGTGCAATTCTGAAATTTTTAGCTTTTTCCTGTTAATCCTAGCATGATAAAGAAGATTCAAAGAGAGTGAGATGCCAGCTCCTTTCATTCAGTCAGTAGCTTCAAACATTTCTGGTATATGAAAAACATGTTTTTCAATGGCAAAAATCAATGAATATTGTAAATGCACAAACAGTAATATCTCCACATTGCAAGGTGCAATTCTGAAATTTTTTGCTTTTTCCTGTTAATCCTAGCATGATAAAGAAGATTCAAAGAGAGTGAGATGCCAGCTCCTTTCATTCAGTCAGTAGCTTCAAACATTTCTGGTATATGAAAAACATGTTTTTCAATGGCAAAAATCAATGAATATTGTAAATGCACAAACAGTAATATCTCCACATTGCAAGGTGCAATTCTGAAATTTTTTGCTTTTTCCTGCTAATCCTAGCATGATAAAGAAGATTCAAAGAGAGTGAGATGCCAGCTCCTTTCATTCAGTCAGTAGCTTCAAACATTTCTGGTATATGAAAAACATGTTTTTCAATGGCAAAAATCAATGAATATTGTAAATGCACAAACAGTAATATCTCCACATTGCACGGTGCAATTCTGAAATTTTTAGCTTTTTCCTGTTAATCCTAGCATGATAAAGAAGATTCAAAGAGAGTGAGATGCCAGCTCCTTTCATTCAGTCAGTAGCTTCAAACATTTCTGGTATATGAAAAACATGTTTTTCAATGGCAAAAATCAATGAATATTGTAAATGCACAAACAGTAATATCTCCACATTGCAAGGTGCAATTCTGAAATTTTTTGCTTTTTCCTGCTAATCCTAGCATGATAAAGAAGATTCAAAGAGAGTGAGATGCCAGCTCCTTTCATTCAGTCAGTAGCTTCAAACATTTCTGGTATATGAAAAACATGTTTTTCAATGGCAAAAATCAATGAATATTGTAAATGCACAAACAGTAATTTCTCCACATTGCAAGGTGCAATTCTGAAATTTTTTGCTTTTTCCTGCTCCTCTTAGCATGATAAAGAAGATTCAAAGAGAGTGAGATGCCAGCTCCTTTCATTCAGTCAGTAGCTTCAAACATTTCTGGTATATGAATAACATGATGTTTTTCAATGGCAAAAATCAATGAATATTGTAAATGCACAAACAGTAATTTCTCCGCATTGCAAGGTGCAATTCTGAAATTTTTAGCTTTTTCCTGTTAATCCTAGCATGATAAAGAAGATTCAAAGAGAGTGAGATGCCAGCTCCTTTCATTCAGTCAGTAGCTTCAAACATTTCTGGTATATGAAAAACGTTTTTCAATGGCAAAAATCAATGAATATTGTAAATGCACAAACAGTAATATCTCCACATTGCAAGGTGCAATTCTGAAATTTTTTGCTTTTTCCTGTTAATCCTAGCATGATAAAGAAGATTCAAAGAGAGTGAGATGCCAGCTCCTTTCATTCAGTCAGTAGCTTCAAACATTTCTGGTATATGAAAAACATGTTTTTCAATGGCAAAAATCAATGAATATTGTAAATGCACAAACAGTAATATCTCCACATTGCACGGTGCAATTCTGAAATTTTTAGCTTTTTCCTGTTAATCCTAGCATGATAAAGAAGATTCAAAGAGAGTGAGATGCCAGCTCCTTTCATTCAGTCAGTAGCTTCAAACATTTCTGGTATATGAAAAACATGTTTTTCAATGGCAAAAATCAATGAATATTGTAAATGCACAAACAGTAATATCTCCACATTGCAAGGTGCAATTCTGAAATTTTTTGCTTTTTCCTGCTAATCCTAGCATGATAAAGAAGATTCAAAGAGAGTGAGATGCCAGCTCCTTTCATTCAGTCAGTAGCTTCAAACATTTCTGGTATATGAAAAACATGTTTTTCAATGGCAAAAATCAATGAATATTGTAAATGCACAAACAGTAATATCTCCACATTGCACGGTGCAATTCTGAAATTTTTAGCTTTTTCCTGTTAATCCTAGCATGATAAAGAAGATTCAAAGAGAGTGAGATGCCAGCTCCTTTCATTCAGTCAGTAGCTTCAAACATTTCTGGTATATGAAAAACATGTTTTTCAATGGCAAAAATCAATGAATATTGTAAATGCACAAACAGTAATATCTCCACATTGCACGGTGCAATTCTGAAATTTTTAGCTTTTTCCTGTTAATCCTAGCATGATAAAGAAGATTCAAAGAGAGTGAGATGCCAGCTCCTTTCATTCAGTCAGTAGCTTCAAACATTTCTGGTATATGAAAAACATGTTTTTCAATGGCAAAAATCAATGAATATTGTAAATGCACAAACAGTAATATCTCCACATTGCAAGGTGCAATTCTGAAATTTTTTGCTTTTTCCTGCTAATCCTAGCATGATAAAGAAGATTCAAAGAGAGTGAGATGCCAGCTCCTTTCATTCAGTCAGTAGCTTCAAACATTTCTGGTATATGAAAAACATGTTTTTCAATGGCAAAAATCAATGAATATTGTAAATGCACAAACAGTAATATCTCCACATTGCACGGTGCAATTCTGAAATTTTTAGCTTTTTCCTGTTAATCCTAGCATGATAAAGAAGATTCAAAGAGAGTGAGATGCCAGCTCCTTTCATTCAGTCAGTAGTTCAAACATTTCTGGTATATGAAAAACATGTTTTTCAATGGCAAAAATCAATGAATATTGTAAATGCACAAACAGTAATATCTCCACATTGCAAGGTGCAATTCTGAAATTTTTTGCTTTTTCCTGTTAATCCTAGCAAGATAAAGAAGATTCAAAGAGAGTGAGATGCCAGCTCCTTTCAGTCAGTAGCTTCAAACATTTCTGGTATATGAAAAACATGTTTTTCAATGGCAAAAATCAATGAATATTGTAAATGCACAAACAGTAATATCTCCACATTGCAAGGTGCAATTCTGAAATTTTTTGCTTTTTCCTGCTAATCCTAGCATGATAAAGAAGATTCAAAGAGAGTGAGATGCCAGCTCCTTTCATTCAGTCAGTAGCTTCAAACATTTCTGGTATATGAAAAACATGTTTTTCAATGGCAAAAATCAATGAATATTGTAAATGCACAAACAGTAATATCTCCACATTGCACGGTGCAATTCTGAAATTTTTAGCTTTTTCCTGTTAATCCTAGCATGATAAAGAAGATTCAAAGAGAGTGAGATGCCAGCTCCTTTCATTCAGTCAGTAGCTTCAAACATTTCTGGTATATGAAAAACATGTTTTTCAATGGCAAAAATCAATGAATATTGTAAATGCACAAACAGTAATATCTCCACATTGCAAGGTGCAATTCTGAAATTTTTTGCTTTTTCCTGTTAATCCTAGCATGATAAAGAAGATTCAAAGAGAGTGAGATGCCAGCTCCTTTCATTCAGTCAGTAGCTTCAAACATTTCTGGTATATGAAAAACATGTTTTTCAATGGCATAAATCAATGAATATTGTAAATGCACAAACAGTAATATCTCCACATTGCAAGGTGCAATTCTGAAATTTTTTGCTTTTTCCTGCTAATCCTAGCATGATAAAGAAGATTCAAAGAGAGTGAGATGCCAGCTCCTTTCATTCAGTCAGTAGCTTCAAACATTTCTGGTATATGAAAAACATGTTTTTCAATGGCAAAAATCAATGAATATTGTAAATGCACAAACAGTAATATCTCCACATTGCACGGTGCAATTCTGAAATTTTTAGCTTTTTCCTGTTAATCCTAGCATGATAAAGAAGATTCAAAGAGAGTGAGATGCCAGCTCCTTTCATTCAGTCAGTAGCTTCAAACATTTCTGGTATATGAAAAACATGTTTTTCAATGGCAAAAATCAATGAATATTGTAAATGCACAAACAGTAATATCTCCACATTGCAAGGTGCAATTCTGAAATTTTTTGCTTTTTCCTGCTAATCCTAGCATGATAAAGAAGATTCAAAGAGAGTGAGATGCCAGCTCCTTTCATTCAGTCAGTAGCTTCAAACATTTCTGGTATATGAAAAACATGTTTTTCAATGGCAAAAATCAATGAATATTGTAAATGCACAAACAGTAATATCTCCACATTGCACGGTGCAATTCTGAAATTTTTAGCTTTTTCCTGTTAATCCTAGCATGATAAAGAAGATTCAAAGAGAGTGAGATGCCAGCTCCTTTCATTCAGTCAGTAGCTTCAAACATTTCTGGTATATGAAAAACATGTTTTTCAATGGCATAAATCAATGAATATTGTAAATGCACAAACAGTAATATCTCCACATTGCAAGGTGCAATTCTGAAATTTTTTGCTTTTTCCTGCTAATCCTAGCATGATAAAGAAGATTCAAAGAGAGTGAGATGCCAGCTCCTTTCATTCAGTCAGTAGCTTCAAACATTTCTGGTATATGAAAAACATGTTTTTCAATGGCAAAAATCAATGAATATTGTAAATGCACAAACAGTAATATCTCCACATTGCACGGTGCAATTCTGAAATTTTTAGCTTTTTCCTGTTAATCCTAGCATGATAAAGAAGATTCAAAGAGAGTGAGATGCCAGCTCCTTTCATTCAGTCAGTAGCTTCAAACATTTCTGGTATATGAAAAACATGTTTTTCAATGGCAAAAATCAATGAATATTGTAAATGCACAAACAGTAATATCTCCACATTGCAAGGTGCAATTCTGAAATTTTTTGCTTTTTCCTGCTAATCCTAGCATGATAAAGAAGATTCAAAGAGAGTGAGATGCCAGCTCCTTTCATTCAGTCAGTAGCTTCAAACATTTCTGGTATATGAAAAACATGTTTTTCAATGGCAAAAATCAATGAATATTGTAAATGCACAAACAGTAATATCTCCACATTGCACGGTGCAATTCTGAAATTTTTAGCTTTTTCCTGTTAATCCTAGCATGATAAAGAAGATTCAAAGAGAGTGAGATGCCAGCTCCTTTCATTCAGTCAGTAGCTTCAAACATTTCTGGTATATGAAAAACATGTTTTTCAATGGCATAAATCAATGAATATTGTAAATGCACAAACAGTAATATCTCCACATTGCAAGGTGCAATTCTGAAATTTTTTGCTTTTTCCTGCTAATCCTAGCATGATAAAGAAGATTCAAAGAGAGTGAGATGCCAGCTCCTTTCATTCAGTCAGTAGCTTCAAACATTTCTGGTATATGAAAAACATGTTTTTCAATGGCAAAAATCAATGAATATTGTAAATGCACAAACAGTAATATCTCCACATTGCACGGAGCAATTCTGAAATTTTTAGCTTTTTCCTGTTAATCCTAGCATGATAAAGAAGATTCAAAGAGAGTGAGATGCCAGCTCCTTTCATTCAGTCAGTAGCTTCAAACATTTCTGGTATATGAAAAACATGTTTTTCAATGGCAAAAATCAATGAATATTGTAAATGCACAAACAGTAATATCTCCACATTGCAAGGTGCAATTCTGAAATTTTTTGCTTTTTCCTGCTAATCCTAGCATGATAAAGAAGATTCAAAGAGAGTGAGATGCCAGCTCCTTTCATTCAGTCAGTAGCTTCAAACATTTCTGGTATATGAAAAACATGTTTTTCAATGGCAAAAATCAATGAATATTGTAAATGCACAAACAGTAATATCTCCACATTGCACGGTGCAATTCTGAAATTTTTAGCTTTTTCCTGTTAATCCTAGCATGATAAAGAAGATTCAAAGAGAGTGAGATGCCAGCTCCTTTCATTCAGTCAGTAGCTTCAAACATTTCTGGTATATGAATAACATGATGTTTTTCAATGGCAAAAATCAATGAATATTGTAAATGCACAAACAGTAATTTCTCCGCATTGCAAGGTGCAATTCTGAAATTTTTAGCTTTTTCCTGTTAATCCTAGCATGATAAAGAAGATTCAAAGAGAGTGAGATGCCAGCTCCTTTCATTCAGTCAGTAGCTTCAAACATTTCTGGTATATGAAAAACGTTTTTCAATGGCAAAAATCAATGAATATTGTAAATGCACAAACAGTAATATCTCCACATTGCAAGGTGCAATTCTGAAATTTTTTGCTTTTTCCTGTTAATCCTAGCATGATAAAGAAGATTCAAAGAGAGTGAGATGCCAGCTCCTTTCATTCAGTCAGTAGCTTCAAACATTTCTGGTATATGAAAAACATGTTTTTCAATGGCAAAAATCAATGAATATTGTAAATGCACAAACAGTAATATCTCCACATTGCACGGTGCAATTCTGAAATTTTTAGCTTTTTCCTGTTAATCCTAGCATGATAAAGAAGATTCAAAGAGAGTGAGATGCCAGCTCCTTTCATTCAGTCAGTAGCTTCAAACATTTCTGGTATATGAAAAACATGTTTTTCAATGGCAAAAATCAATGAATATTGTAAATGCACAAACAGTAATATCTCCACATTGCAAGGTGCAATTCTGAAATTTTTTGCTTTTTCCTGCTAATCCTAGCATGATAAAGAAGATTCAAAGAGAGTGAGATGCCAGCTCCTTTCATTCAGTCAGTAGCTTCAAACATTTCTGGTATATGAAAAACATGTTTTTCAATGGCAAAAATCAATGAATATTGTAAATGCACAAACAGTAATATCTCCACATTGCACGGTGCAATTCTGAAATTTTTAGCTTTTTCCTGTTAATCCTAGCATGATAAAGAAGATTCAAAGAGAGTGAGATGCCAGCTCCTTTCATTCAGTCAGTAGCTTCAAACATTTCTGGTATATGAAAAACATGTTTTTCAATGGCAAAAATCAATGAATATTGTAAATGCACAAACAGTAATATCTCCACATTGCAAGGTGCAATTCTGAAATTTTTTGCTTTTTCCTGTTAATCCTAGCATGATAAAGAAGATTCAAAGAGAGTGAGATGCCAGCTCCTTTCATTCAGTCAGTAGCTTCAAACATTTCTGGTATATGAAAAACATGTTTTTCAATGGCAAAAATCAATGAATATTGTAAATGCACAAACAGTAATATCTCCACATTGCAAGGTGCAATTCTGAAATTTTTTGCTTTTTCCTGCTAATCCTAGCATGATAAAGAAGATTCAAAGAGAGTGAGATGCCAGCTCCTTTCATTCAGTCAGTAGCTTCAAACATTTCTGGTATATGAAAAACATGTTTTTCAATGGCAAAAATCAATGAATATTGTAAATGCACAAACAGTAATATCTCCACATTGCACGGTGCAATTCTGAAATTTTTAGCTTTTTCCTGTTAATCCTAGCATGATAAAGAAGATTCAAAGAGAGTGAGATGCCAGCTCCTTTCATTCAGTCAGTAGCTTCAAACATTTCTGGTATATGAAAAACATGTTTTTCAATGGCAAAAATCAATGAATATTGTAAATGCACAAACAGTAATATCTCCACATTGCAAGGTGCAATTCTGAAATTTTTTGCTTTTTCCTGCTAATCCTAGCATGATAAAGAAGATTCAAAGAGAGTGAGATGCCAGCTCCTTTCATTCAGTCAGTAGCTTCAAACATTTCTGGTATATGAAAAACATGTTTTTCAATGGCAAAAATCAATGAATATTGTAAATGCACAAACAGTAATTTCTCCACATTGCAAGGTGCAATTCTGAAATTTTTTGCTTTTTCCTGCTCCTCTTAGCATGATAAAGAAGATTCAAAGAGAGTGAGATGCCAGCTCCTTTCATTCAGTCAGTAGCTTCAAACATTTCTGGTATATGAATAACATGATGTTTTTCAATGGCAAAAATCAATGAATATTGTAAATGCACAAACAGTAATTTCTCCGCATTGCAAGGTGCAATTCTGAAATTTTTAGCTTTTTCCTGTTAATCCTAGCATGATAAAGAAGATTCAAAGAGAGTGAGATGCCAGCTCCTTTCATTCAGTCAGTAGCTTCAAACATTTCTGGTATATGAAAAACGTTTTTCAATGGCAAAAATCAATGAATATTGTAAATGCACAAACAGTAATATCTCCACATTGCAAGGTGCAATTCTGAAATTTTTTGCTTTTTCCTGTTAATCCTAGCATGATAAAGAAGATTCAAAGAGAGTGAGATGCCAGCTCCTTTCATTCAGTCAGTAGCTTCAAACATTTCTGGTATATGAAAAACATGTTTTTCAATGGCAAAAATCAATGAATATTGTAAATGCACAAACAGTAATATCTCCACATTGCACGGTGCAATTCTGAAATTTTTAGCTTTTTCCTGTTAATCCTAGCATGATAAAGAAGATTCAAAGAGAGTGAGATGCCAGCTCCTTTCATTCAGTCAGTAGCTTCAAACATTTCTGGTATATGAAAAACATGTTTTTCAATGGCAAAAATCAATGAATATTGTAAATGCACAAACAGTAATATCTCCACATTGCAAGGTGCAATTCTGAAATTTTTTGCTTTTTCCTGCTAATCCTAGCATGATAAAGAAGATTCAAAGAGAGTGAGATGCCAGCTCCTTTCATTCAGTCAGTAGCTTCAAACATTTCTGGTATATGAAAAACATGTTTTTCAATGGCAAAAATCAATGAATATTGTAAATGCACAAACAGTAATATCTCCACATTGCACGGTGCAATTCTGAAATTTTTAGCTTTTTCCTGTTAATCCTAGCATGATAAAGAAGATTCAAAGAGAGTGAGATGCCAGCTCCTTTCATTCAGTCAGTAGCTTCAAACATTTCTGGTATATGAAAAACATGTTTTTCAATGGCAAAAATCAATGAATATTGTAAATGCACAAACAGTAATATCTCCACATTGCACGGTGCAATTCTGAAATTTTTAGCTTTTTCCTGTTAATCCTAGCATGATAAAGAAGATTCAAAGAGAGTGAGATGCCAGCTCCTTTCATTCAGTCAGTAGCTTCAAACATTTCTGGTATATGAAAAACATGTTTTTCAATGGCAAAAATCAATGAATATTGTAAATGCACAAACAGTAATATCTCCACATTGCAAGGTGCAATTCTGAAATTTTTTGCTTTTTCCTGCTAATCCTAGCATGATAAAGAAGATTCAAAGAGAGTGAGATGCCAGCTCCTTTCATTCAGTCAGTAGCTTCAAACATTTCTGGTATATGAAAAACATGTTTTTCAATGGCAAAAATCAATGAATATTGTAAATGCACAAACAGTAATATCTCCACATTGCACGGTGCAATTCTGAAATTTTTAGCTTTTTCCTGTTAATCCTAGCATGATAAAGAAGATTCAAAGAGAGTGAGATGCCAGCTCCTTTCATTCAGTCAGTAGTTCAAACATTTCTGGTATATGAAAAACATGTTTTTCAATGGCAAAAATCAATGAATATTGTAAATGCACAAACAGTAATATCTCCACATTGCAAGGTGCAATTCTGAAATTTTTTGCTTTTTCCTGTTAATCCTAGCAAGATAAAGAAGATTCAAAGAGAGTGAGATGCCAGCTCCTTTCAGTCAGTAGCTTCAAACATTTCTGGTATATGAAAAAC
>NW_027366878.1:0-64736 GCF_046119375.1 Phyllobates terribilis
TTGTCCCGTCATGAGTAAGGATTTGCATTTGAACTTCCATGCTACGTTTGTTTATGCTCGGAATTGTCGGGTTGCTCGTCACTTGTTGTGGTCTGAACTGCATGCTCTCAGTACTTCTCTTCATTCTCCGTGGATTGTGCTTGGGGATTTTAATTGCATCTTACTTACTAGTGATAAACTTACTTTCAATCATCAAAGTCACTCTATTGATCGTGATCTTTGTGGTTTCATGAGCTCCTCCAATTTGGTTGACCATCACTACTCGGGAGCGCATTATACTTGGAGTAACCAGCAAGAAGGTAATAGTCATGTGGCTTGCAAGCTTGATAGGGTGATTATTAATGATGAGTGGGTGCTGGAGTTCCCTTTATCTCAGGTTTTCTTTGATGACCCAAGCTTTTCTGACCACTCCCCGAGTATTGTTTGTATTAATCCGTCTTCATGTCCTAAGAAAATCCCTTTCAAAATTCCAAAACTTGTTGATGGAGAAACTGGACTTTCTTGCTTTGATTGATAACACTTGGAGGGATAGATTTGTGGGCAATGCTCAACAAAGTTGAAAAAGATTAAGGGTGTGTTGAAAGCGTGGAAAAAGGGTCAGTTTCGGAAACTTCAGCTTATGGTGGAGGAATGCTCGGATATTTTGCGTAATACCAATAGTGCTCTCCATAATGATTTCTCGTGTCTTGAAAAGCAGCGAGCGGTCTCGGTTGCGAAGGGTAATCTTGAACTACGCATCTCACAACTTCATAGATTCATTGCCCAAAAATCAAAGATTGTTGGATCAAGCTTGGGGAAGAAAATTCAACATTCTTCTACTATGGTATCCAGCATAGGCGTTGTCGGTCCACTATTTACCGACTAAAAGATGTTGCAGATAATATCCTTGACTCGAGGACCGATATCAACTCGGAAATCATTGATTTATTTCGGGGTTTGTTTGGCACAAGGGATGATACTGCTGATTTGGTTGCGGACGACCTTCTAGGGGATGTCATCTCACCGGACCTCCATTCTTCTCTATGTTTTGGCTGCTCGTATGAGGAGATCCATTCTGCTCTCTTTAACATTGGTAATATTAAAAATCCGGGTCTGGATGGCTTTGGAAGTTGCTTCTTCAAGAGTTGTTGGAATTTCATAAAAGACAATGTTTGATTGGCTGTCTAGGACTTCTTTAGAAGGGGAAGGTTTCTCCGTCAATCTAACGCCACCTTGATTAGCCTTATCCCTAAGATTGATTCTCCTTTCTCCATTCGTGAATTTTGCCCGATTGCGTGTTGCAATGTCGTGCAAAAGATATTCTCCAAGATCCTTGTTGATCGCATTCGGCATATCCTTGATGACATCATCTCTATTAATCAAGGTGCATTTGTTCCTCATCGTCGGATTGTTGATAATTTAGCTGTTGCGCAAGATCTTGTTAAAGGTTATGATAGCACGTTCACCTCTCCTAGATGCCTCATCCATATTGATCTTCAAAAGGCATATGATTGTGTTAGTTGGAAGTTTCTTCATGGCACTCTTGAGTACTTCAATTTTCCCAACCAAATGATTGGGTGGATCATGTAATGCGTGTCTAACCCTTCCTATTCCATCATTATTAATGGGAGATAAAGGGATTTTTCAAAGGGGAGCGAGGGTTGCATCAAGGGGATCCACTTTCACCTTTCTTATTTGTGCTAATTATGGAAATGTTCAACCGGCGGTTAAGTAGGCGGCTGCTCAGACTGGGTTCTACTATCATCCTCGATGTAAGCAAATCGGTCTCTCTTCTCTTGCCTTTGCAGATGACCTCCTCATTTTTTGTAAACCAGTTAAGTCTTATCTTAAGATCATAAAAGAGATACTTATATTGTTTGCTTGAGAATCCGGGATGATTGCTAATCCAAGCAAAATGTGTATGTTTTTCTGGGGAGTTGACTCTGTTCGGTGTTTGGAGCTGGCTGCTTTCATGGGCTTTCAAACTAGGCGGTTGCCAGTTCGTTATCTTGGTATCGTGCTGCACTCTAAGAGGCTAAAACGAGGTGACTTCCAACCTATTCCGAATAAGATTCAGAGTGCAATTGCCGGGAGACAAGCTAAGCTTCTTTCTGTATTAGAGAGTATTGTGGGCTTTTGGATGCAGGTTATCAAATTCCCGAAGTGTATCATTTGGTGAATTGAGTCCATGTGTCATTCTTACCTTTGGACCGGTGATGTGGGAAACAAGCGCTTTCTTGTTGCGTGGAATTCGGTTTGTAGGGGCTTTGATAATGAGGGGCCCGGTTTCAGGGAATTGTTATCTTGGAACAAAACCCTTCTTTTCCGGCTTGCATTTGATGTTATTGTTGATCGTAAAAGTATATGGACGGTTTGGGATCGTCGTAATCTGCTCAAACGTTAGGACATGCGGACGATTCTTGCAATCAGGGTGCGTCTTGTGTTTGGAGGGGTATTCTTCATGCGAGGGATTTGGTTCTGCAGCGGTTCAATGGGGTTGCTCCTTCGGTTGATCGCATTGGTTCGGCTTCAGGTGTGTTGGACTCGGCTGCCACCTATCAGGTTATTTCTCCCCCTCTTGCCCCTATCATTTGGTGTGGAGTTATTTGGCATGGTATTCAGCCGCGGAAGTGGGCGTTTATTACTTGGCTTGCTACCTTAAATCTCCTCCCAACTAAATTGAATCTTATTCGTTGGGGGCGGTGCAAGATGAGAGATGCGTTTTGTGTGGCAGTGATAATGAATCAGCTGCCCATCTATAGTTCGGTTGTAGTGTTGTTGTTGCTATTTTAAAGAAGGTTATGAAGTGGAAAGGTGTGACTATTCAGCATGGCACGATGCATGATTGGTGGACTTGGTTTGGTGCATGTACTAGGAGAAAGAACTCAATCTTCTTGGGACGGCAGCTTGCCTTCATTGGGGGTTTTACTACACATGGAGGTTGCGAAATGATGTGGTCTTCAACAATAAAAGTGTTAATGTTGACATTGTGTCGAATGAGATTATTTCTGTTTGCAGGTTTCGTATGATTCATAAGCTTAGTACTACTAGTAGATGGGGTAGAGCCATGTTGAGAAGGTTGTATGTGAACTGAGTTTGGGTACGTTGGCCTCTTTATAATTTATTACCATTTGGCAAAAAAAATTGTGAATCTTTTATTGGATACATTATTCGAGATCATTTAGGTAATATTGTTCATATTAATAATCAAAAGATAAATTCATCTTCTCCTTTACAAGTTGTAAGTCTTGAAGCCTCAAATGGTATTAAACAAGCTCTTCATCTTGGCCTTCATAATTTAATTATTGAAGGAGATAATCTAATATTAATAAATCCAATCAGAAACATTTGGCAAGTACCGTGGAGCATGTAGCATCCAAACAATTGCCAGGGATATAGACGTGCACATCAGCAAATTCAGGGACGCCAAGGTCTATTACTTTTTAGAGAGAGAAATAAAGCGGTTGATCTTCTTGCCTCAAGGAATGCTTCAGATATTGATATTCATGAGTTTTTTTGTATCTTAAATATAGTTCATGTACCTGATGTGTATATCAGGGCTCTGCGAGAGAGGTTAAGGATTTCACAATCCTCTCTCTTTAGTTTTTCAGTTTATTTTGTAAGCATTATCCGTTGTGATAATGCGGCATTGCCTCCTGGTTAAGGAGGATTGCTAGTGTTAACCGTTTAAGAAGAAGAAGAAGAAGAAGAAGAAGAAGAAGCCAATGGTGAGTCAGGACTTTGGTTTAGGGGAAATTGGACACTTAAGGGTGTGTTTTTTTAAATTGCCCTAAGAATTATATGTTATCTCTTTTATATATCTTGAAGGTAATTCTTGGTGTTAATATTTATAAGATAAATGTTCCCAAATAAAGAAGATGTAGGTTCTAATGAACGTACGCACATGATTTTGTTGGTTATTTTTACCTATTAAAGATGAAGAGTTCGTCAATAGAGGTTTTTTATTCGTTCTTTGTTTGAGATTCAAAATTTAGGGTTTACATCAATATTGAATTGATTTTGGTGGATTTGAGTGTTGATTTTGGTTGAATAATCATCTTAAGCTCACATGTAGAGTCAAACTCGTTAGTTTTATGTCTTTTGGTTGATTTGAGCATTGATTCCATTGAGTTTTAATGGATCTGTTGTTGACTATATTATATCTGTCTAGGATTCATGTTCTAAGCTAAGAAAAAAACGTGTACTTAAAGTTCATAACTAACGACACTATGTTCATGTTTAAAAGCTAATTTTTTATCTGTTTTACCAATTCCGGTGAAGATGATGCTCGATGAATATGTTTAAGATTAATGTTCACAAATAAGAAAGATATATGCTATAATGATGATAATAAAGACAAACACATAATACAACCTTGACTTATCGTTTATTTTTGTTTTTATGATTATAGTTGGTTATTATGTGTTTGTATGATTGAACATTTAGAGTTTATGAACATAAGGTTTTGCTAGGTTGTTTATTGAAGTTTGAGATTTAATCGTATTTAGAGTAGATTTCTTGTGTTTGAGTATCTTACCAACTTATAATGTTGATTGATTTGTATTAGTAATTTCCGGTTGTGCCTCTCACTCTCTTGTTTGTTTTTTTATTACAACAATCATACTGAAGTCCATGCTTGATTGTCTTGATGCCTAATATTGGTTAATAATTGTTTGGAGATTGTTCTTTAAATATTGTTATGCTTGTAGTGCATGTTTATGATACATGTTCTTAGTTAAGGTCTTGATATTTAAATTTAAAGTCATTAGGTTCATAATTAACTACTGAGATAGTAATTGATGATTTACTACTAAGATTGATTATTTGAGTTGATGTGATACATGTTCACATTTAACATTGTTAGGTTCATAATTATTGTCATTAGGTGCATAAATACTTGCACCAAAGTCATTGTTATTTTGTAGTTTGTTCACTATCATTGATTGATATATGTAGATTCTATTGGTGATTTATAAAGAGAGCACATAGAGGACGTGAAAAATGAAGTTGTAGATGGTGAGAAGAAGGATGAAAGTGGTGAAGATAATGACAACGAAAATGGCATTGACAGTGGCAGTGACAAGGAAGATGAAGATGTTAATGGTCAAAAGGAGGATGAAAGTGAAGAAGATTATGATAGTGACAATGTCAGCAGAAGTAGCATATGAATTCGGTTGTAATTTGATTGTCAAATATTGTTTTTATTTTGATACTATAAATGAAGCATTTAGAAAACATTAGCTAGTGTTGTTTTGTTTTTTGATACAATTCCGAGTGAAATGTTTGCATTGGATATCATTTCCCTGGGTTCAATCACAATAATAAATATAAAGGAAGGTCAATGAGTAACATTATCATCCATCTCGGTTTATGGTACTCCAAGATGTGCACAAAAAATTATAAGTTTTTGTATGTCTAATATTGAATATGGTCGATTCGATCTAAGGAAATTTCCTTGTTGTGGGAGATCTCAGATTTATTTTTTGGAAAGGATATTGTTCCCAAATACCTTCATGTGGTGGAGGAGATTGATCGGGAAATAGGGCAGGTTAGATAGAGGATCTTGTATCGTGTATATGTAGACGATGGTTCTGCATAGGGCGGTTTGAATTAGTTGGCGAACAAATAAAAGCACATGCCATAAGGAAGAATAATAGAACTACTAACAAAGTATAAGAATGGATTTTATTGTAAATCATGGAGGTAGAGAAGATGTAATGATGTAAATGTAGTCTATATATTTAACTTTTTTTTAGATGAAGTTCTCATCTCATCCTTTTGAAGCAAGGTAAGGACGAGTAAGAGAATCCAACAATATGAACTCATAAGATAAGAGGAAGTTCAATACTAACATCTAGACATGAGTAAAAGACGATGTCATTGAACCTAAATACATGAGCATCATAACATGAATCACAATAATTAATATTGAATTGAAGGATAATGGCGCACCAACCCCAAGGAATCAAGCCCCACTAGCGACAGACTTTCCTTTATCCATGGCTAGCGATTGAAAGAAGATGAAACTAACGAAGGAATGAGAACTGAGAATGAGTTAAACGTATGAGATGCCATATTTAAAATAAACCAATGAAAATTAGTGAAGCGTTATAATTTATCACCCTACTATTGTCTTTGAAGAGAATTAAAGACTTGATTAGGGAAGCGTAACAACTAGGAAGGTATGGAGGTAAAGGTTGTGTTTTGATACTCTTTAAATTAAAATTGAAGAAGAGTGATGGTGAATTTTTAGACTATTAATAATTATCAAAGGAATTCTATTTTATGTAGATTAGATTTAGGGTTTTGTAATTAAGTTGTAGTTGAGTTTAGAGGCATTTAAGAACTTAAAAAACTAAACTTTATAAGTATTATGATGATTATGATTAGGATTAGGATAAGATAAGATATATAAGTTGCATAAGTTCACATTATAAGTTTTGTAAAGTAGTGATGCAATGACATATTAGTTTTTCGTGAATTAAATGACAAAGGCTTGTCAATCAGTATCAATTTAAAATGTATTTACATAGTATTGGTATATTACAAGGGGAAAACAAGTCCTACAAAAAAAGAAAAAATAAGTCAAAACATTATACTTTACAATTTCTAAATACAATTGTTTAGCTTGATCATCATAACCTTACTCTTCCATTCTTTAAGCACCCTTGTAAGAATAAGATTTAGTATTCTTAAATCCTTACAACGTGTTGAGTTGTTCGTATCATTCTTCAACACCCTTAGCCTTTCCAAACTCTTGTCTAAGAAAGCTATCCCCAATTTCACATCTTCTACGAATTCCTCCTTCTTGGCTAGAAACTCTTGAGGGACAACTTCCAACCTTGAATTGTTTGTAAGAATCTAAGAAAATCTTGGCCTTATTAAGCTCATAAAGATACTTTTAAACTCAGGTTTATACTAATTACATCTAAAGTTCACAAAAGGTAATCTCTCTATAATATTACATCAAAAGATACAAAGATTTAGCTGTTGGATTGTATGATATAAGAGTAGTATCATACTAATTTTGGACAAATTGATGCAATTGGTGCTTGATTTGACCAACTCAAAATTAAATGAGTACAAATGTCTCGTGAACATAAACATCTCTTGTAGGCACTTCATCAAACACCTTGTAACAACTAATACAAATTCATATAATATATCCAAACATTAATCTTCTACACCATGAACAATGACTACTGGAGGAAACATAAATCTAGGAAATGCGGGCAAATTGAAAAAAACAATTCGAAAATCAAATAGAATAAAGCTTAAATCCTAGAAATCTCCATCCATAGAATTTGAGTGGAATTTATTCAAATTGAGTAAACAAATTGAAGAAACGTACATTTTATGATGAAAGAAGTATGCACATAGACCGATTCAGATACACAAACTATAAAATTTGAAAGAAAATACCACATAATTCATGGAGGTTCAGTGAAGGCCCGTGACAATTTTTTTCTCGAAGTGACGTGAGATGCAAGGGAAACATCTAGATCTTGGAAATGCAAAGTCAATGGAATCGATGAAGCAACCTAATAAGGAAGATTATAGAAATGCAGGAGTGCATCCTGGTGAGGGAGATGGTTAATAGAAGCAGGTTGTGAAATATAACTATATAAGGGTAAATTGACCAATTGCCTTTAATGAATTAAATTTTCTAAAAATGAGCGAGGCAGATCTGACCATTGGATTCTAAATCAAACGGTGTATAATGCTTTGTATTTCATACCCTACAACTAATTTGTACCAGATCCTCTTTCCTCATAACTATACTTAATATCTAGACGTCGATATCGAATGGGTCATGTAATCATTTTTTTATTACCGTTGTCTAGATGTGGATTTCATAAATTGAATGATCGAAATGTTAAAATATGAGTTTGATATGTCTTTCTAGTAAAAATAATGCCAAAATATTCATTTTTTATCACATGAGATCAATATTAGTATCATGCATGCATAATTACAACGATTACGTGATGGTTAGTTTAAAATTTAAAAAATTCGAAAATGAAAAAAAGATATTATCTTTAAGTATTATATCCTCCAATCATCAATCTAAACAAAAGTTAAATGTTTTATATTATAGTTTGATTTTAGTTTAATATTTTGCAATATGAATACCAAATCATTCGCCCTTTGTGCATGTAAACATTTCTCTTCTTTGTATGCACCCTAAATAGCATTGGAAAATAAATTTAGGTAAAAAAATCAAACGCATAAACAATTAAGTAAAAAACTTCAAGTAAAATTGGAAAATCATCAACCAGGATCAGGGTCGTAGGATTTTATGATCCTACATGTCCGAACCTATGCGATACTATCCGATATTATACGATCTAGCGCCTGATCTGACATGAGTCCGATCCTACATAAGATCAGGATCGTGTTGTAAATTTTGGATTGTAGGATCGTGCGATCCGTATCGCGATCCCAACAACAAAGTCATAGTCTAATTTTTATATTATCAAAACAACTCCTTTTTTCTTTGAAAATATATACACTTTTTCTCAAGACAAACAATTTATATGTTCTTACATGATTACAAATTTAAATATTGAAGTACCACAAACATAAGAAAATAAAATAACAATCTTTTCCAAGAAAACCATGAATCATGTTCATTACATATGACGCTTCTACATACCTTCATTTTCTTCTTTGTTGTTTCAATACACAATTATCTACGAAGGGGCCTACTCATTCAGACAAGTTTCTAGGAGGAAGATGATCATCTGATTCATTAGATTGCAGACGACATATAATCCATTGTAAATCCTATTTGCATCTATCTTGATACAGTACTCTAAGGCCTCGTTCGGTAGGGAGCTTATTGGGGGGGAAAGCTAGCTTAATGGCTAGCTTGTTCACCCTTCCCTTCCCGAACGCATTTTTGGCTCCAAAAACCATCTCCTCCACATTTCAGCTAGCTTGGGAAAATCCAGCTGAAAATTCCCATAAGCTGCCAAGCTAGGGGGTGGGGATTGTGGGTTTTCAGCTAGCTTGTGTGCAATTTTTTGGTCCAGTTTTCCATCCAATTTGTTCATTATTCTCACTAGCAGAGCACCTCTCTTTCGATTGACGATTCGAGTGGAGATTCAAGGGTCCAGGTGAAGCTCCAATTTTCCTCTTCTGTTTCTCTTTCTCTTCCTCTTTCGGTTTCTCATTTGTGTTGTTGTTGTTGATTTTTGGTTCAAATTCCCTAGTCACTGACCAGGTGACCACAACCATTCTCGTCTCCTTCGAATTTCCATCTCGAGTGAACACGTGAACCCTAATTTCCCCATTTTTCGACTGCTTCTCTATCGATTATTCCCATATTTTATGAATTTCTGCACTGGAAATCCATGGTTGGTAATGGCGTTGTGCTCTTTCTTGTTTCGATTTTCTACACTGAGATCTTTCTTGTAGAAAATCGAAAGGGGGGGATGTAAGAGCTCAGCCTAAATTGTTGAGATTGATGAATGACCAATTACCCGAATATTAGGCTGAGACTGAGAGCTCATATGTTATTCCATTTTGTTGTTGAGATTGAGTGGTGAAGGAACTATCAGTTAGGGTGAGATTGAAGGACCATCTAAGTGTTGAGATTTACCATCTAATTGTTGAGATTGAGAGAAACTATAATTAGTTGTTCAACAATTAGAAGGAACTATCACTTATCAGCTATAAGTTAAGTGTTAAATATATAATAGTCAGTTACAATTTCAGTTAACTTAGAATTGGATATGGTAGTGTTCTTACTATTCTTCTCTGTAGAATATTTCTATTACACTTGGAGAAACATGGCATGTTAAGTGCTATACTATTAGCTTTAGATACAAGACTCTGTATGGTAGTTGGAAGGATTTTGTAGTGAATAATGATGTGTAGTGGGAAATTCATGTGTATTTGAGTTATTTCCTAAAAAGCCAAATCACTAGAACACTACCATATCCAATTGTGTTTGACCATCACGTTTAAATTAGCCATTAAGTTGTGTTAGAAGTTAATAAGTTTGCTTTTAATGTATTTAAGATCTATTGTATAAACATGTTTAGGACATCTAGCTGACCCCAATCCTTTATATGAAATATTAGCAGAACTTGTTAAGAGTGAATCAAAACTTTCTCGTTCTTAAGATCATTCTGTTTTGTTTGTCTGTTAGATGAACAACAATAAGACACCCCTGTCAATTGGGAGTTGTTTCTCTTGAACTATTAGTCACTTAGATTTTTGCTTCCTTAAAGCATCTACAAAACTAAAATCTAGGCAACTACTTGATCAGCTTGAAAATAATTTCCTACATCAGATTCATATACTTTAATATTTCAGGATGTGTAAACTTTGATCAGTTTCATATACTTTAATATTATCAAGATGTCAAACACATCGGATTCATTCAGTGTACAGTATGAGGCAATGGCTTTGCTTGAGGAAGAAGAAGAATTTCACCGTCAGTTTCGAAGGTTGCCAAGTGAAGTGCTAGAAACAATGACCAACTACAGTCCGGATTCAAACGGGTCTCTAAGGTTTTTTAACGAATTTGTAAGTCAAAATAAGGAATGTTTTTTCCATAAACAAGTTTGTTTAGGCTTGTAGATTTTTAGGTAATATTTTGGAGATATCTTATTTAGGCCTATATTGAATTGTTTGTATTATTTTGAACTGTGGTAGGAGTGTGACATGAATGGTTCATCGACACCATCTCCACCCCACCCACCCAGATTGACTTCTTCCTTTAGCACAAATGAACTCAGTGATCAGATGTATGAGCAAGAACTATAAAGGAATATGTATTTGGAATCTAAACTGGTGGTTGTTGAGAAGACGAATATGATCTTGCTAACACCGTTAGCAAGATCACAACTGCCCATGTAATGGTTTGTTTGGAGCGTGACAAAATGAAGAGGTTTATGAAGTGTTTTGTGTGGACCGGTAGCCTCATAATTATCGTATTACTTGTAGTGATTTTATACCTCTTGTATGTTGTTTTCTTCATCTAGGTGTGTAATGCGTAGCTGGACAAGATGTAGGTTCTCATTGCGTCTAATGTAGAACATGTAGCTCCTCATTTTGGGTGTTTTGTAGAACATGTAGCTGCTCATTCTGGGTATTTTGTAGAACATGTAGCTGCTCATTTTGGATGTATTGTAGAACATGTAGCTGCTCATCTAATAGTTTGTAATGTAGCCGGACAAGATGTTGGTTTGTTATTGTGTGTTTAATCATTGTAGAACATGTACCTGCTCATGAAATGGTTTGTAATGCTTAGTTTGTATGAAATCTACATGATTCACATTGATGTGTGAGAGGTGATAATTGTTCAGAACTCTGTGATTTCACCAACAGTTTAATATGATAACTCGTATAGTTGTATTGCTGATAACTCGTTTAGTTTACTGGATTTTCTTTGCCATTTTCATGACTTTGTTTATCAAAACTAACAGATCAATGTGTTTTTTGTAGGTTTGACAGTGATCAGAAACAAGGTTGCTCTAACAAATAGGAAACACCCGATATCCCAAACAAGGTTGTTAACTTGTCAAAGCTTGACAAGAAAAATAACACATGTGGTGAACAAATTGGGCTCTCATCCCTTCTCCTTTGTCTCTTACATTCTCCTTCGTTTCTTCCTCTTCGCAACTTCAATCCCCGATTTTCCCTTGAGGTAACTACTAATCTATCATCCTTTCTTTAAATTTGTCGATTATGTGTTGATTTGGTGAAAATCGGCTTCTAGGGTTATGTAATTTGTGGATTAAGTGTTGATTAGGTTGAAATCTTGTTGAAATCTGATTGCAATCGGTTTCTAGGGTTACATTTGGGGAAAATCAGGTATGTATTTGGGATTATAGGGTTCATTGAAATTAGGTGATATTTAGACCGATTTTTTCAAGAAATTATGTTATTGCATATTCGAATTGAAGGAATTGTTTGTCTTGTTTTATTGAGGAGTGGATTCAAAGCTTCATCTGAATTAGGTTGTGAATTTAGGATGTGAATTAGGTTGTGTAATGGTTCGCTGTCGAAACTTTCTGAGCATCTCGACAAATATTCAACAATATGTTGAGTAATGGTTCAGTCCGTACTGCCTTACTTTTACTATCATTCTCTACTCCATCATCATTTCATGTTTCATCTCCAGCTGACTGTCTTTTGCCTCTTCCTTTACCTTTACCCTTCTCCGTCTCCCTTGGAGGTTTAGATGCCATGTTTGTGAAATATGTTGCTTTCTAACTCGATAATAATGTTGTAATTGCACAATCAATATGAGAGCAAATCATCCACTATTAGAGTACAAAGATAACCAAAAGAAGTAGACTTCAAGTTCTTCCTCAAATTATAAACTGAGACCATTCAAGTAGACTGAGACCATTAAAGTAGACTAAAAACCAAAACAAAATACCTATTCTACCAAAAAAAAGACTAAGACCATTCAAGTAGACTTCAAGTTCTTCCTCAAATTATAAACTGAGACCATTCAAGTAGACTGAGACCATTAAAGTAGACTAAAAACCAAAACAAAAATACCTATTCTACCAAAAAAAGACTGAGACCATTCAAGTAGACTTCAAGTTCTTCCTCAAATTATAAACTGAGACCATTCAGGTAGACTGAGACCATTAAAGTAGACTAAAAACCAAAACAAAAATACCTATTCTACCAAAAAAAGACTGAGACCATTCAAGTAGACTTCAAGTTCTTCCTCAAATTATAAACTCTATCAACATACTCCTAAGCATCCCACAAGAAGTATCCATAAGCAATGGACTCCAAAACCAACAAGTGAAACCAAAAAAAGTTCATAGGAGTCTATTCCACTTGCAGATTGCAGTGGTGACCCATATGAACTGACCAAATATTCACTTCGATCTTAGCTGCCAATAGATGCTACAGATCTAATTCAAGAGAAACCAAAAGAAACAATAGAATAATACTCGATGAAGTCCTCCTCAATTCGTTATACTAGCAACCCAGTACAGCTGATCTATACTGACAGAATACATAACAAACAAATCAAGAACTGCAGTATGATGAAGTCCCTGTACATAGCTAATAATACGTAAAGCCAGTTCCATTTCCACCATTGTTGAACCTTATACATGCAGATAACCACAAGACAATGAATAAGACCTCTAAATCCTCAATCGAAAACAAACAAATTCAATTATCTTGAACTAGGCACAATGAAACCTTAGACCTCTTAGAATGGAAGCACGAACTGCAGTATGAGCTATGGCAGCCTATGCTTTGGAATCTCAACACCGGTTGTAGCTAGGGCAAATAGAAGGAGCAAGCCTTTAGGTGTTAGAAAGGGTACCTTGATTTGTGTCGTCGGGAGAGAGCAGAACTCGACCGTCGTGGCCAAGGAGCTCTTCGTCGCCTCCGTTCAACCTTCTGGCGCCTATCGTGATACTGAATATCGCCCAGGTGCGTGCCAAAGAAGCCCAAATGATGTACTGTTATGTCATGTGCAAGTCACATGCTAAATGAAGGCTTTTTTGTAATTCTATCCTAAACCTTATACAATTCATCTACCCATTTTGCCGAACACTATTTTAAAAACTCAAAAAATTCAGCTAGCTTATTTAATTTCATTTACCATCACAATTCAGCTACTTTTCAGCTATTTAGTTTCAACTAGATGAAAATTTAATTTCAGCTACCTTTATCGAACGGACCTTAAATCACCATCGAAAAAAAGAGATTGAAATCCACCGTAACTAAGGACCGAAAATCACCACAATTCTGTAAAAATATATAAAACAACTACTACTAATATTTTTTTTTGAAAAAAAACAACTACTTATAATATAAAGAATAAGGATCCGGTGAAAACAATCCTTACGGTGTAAAGTGCGAACTTTCTCGGGTACACATATAACACGCTAATGTTCACATATAACACGCTAATGTTCATATCTAAAGGGATAGAAAAATTACCCAGAAAACGTAAAAATAAAATAAAATAACAATTCACCATTAATTACAAAAATGTCACCGCGTGGGTTCATTAAAAAAACCCATCTTTTAATCTCAGCCCTCCATTTTCTAATCTAATGGCTCAACATGCTTCACACTTCACACCATAAGGGTTGTTTTCACCGGAACTCACCTCATAATATAAAACACCGTAGATCACGCGGATTTGGGCCGACAAGGCAAACAGTCGCTGGAGCCGATTATAACCCACACACGGAGCCTAGCCCAAAAAACGAGCTTTGATAAGAAAAAAAAGGTGACGGGCAAGGATAACCCGACCGTTTACTTTCATCTTCCCAAGTCCCCAACTACAAATTGCAATCAGAAAAACCCTAAACCCTACTCCAGCCTCTTTCTTCGTGTTTAACCCAACCCGTGGATTGTCTCTCAACTCTCGGAGTGGAGAGTAGTTACTTCTTTCCATGGCGACCTATTTGCTGTACGAGTCGTCCTCCGGTTACGCGCTACTACAAGCACACGGTATCGATGAAATTGGGCAGAACACTGAAGCAGTTCGGAACTCCGTTACTGACCTTAATCGCTTCGGCAAGGTCGTCAAGCTCGAAGCATTCCAAAACCCTTTGAGTCTGCTGTCGACGCTCTTAATCAAATCAACGCCATCTCTGAAGGTACGGTTTTGGGTGGAGACAACAATGTTCTTTCATTTGTGGTATCCCTCCTTATTTCACTGCTTGGAGTTTCATCACTTACGTCATTATCATAGATTGGATTTTCTTTCATTCTATAATGGTAAACTAGGGGAGTGGCTTATGTAACGGACACTGTTTCTTTTGGTTCATGATAACTATCCACTGAAAAACTAAAATATTGAGCTATCAAATGAGAAGTGATTGGAATTTCAGCTTATTTACATGGTGTTACCTTGAGTTAGGTATGAGGTTGTATTTGGTGTTTAGTCTTGAATAATGTTAAAATAGTTTGATAATGGGCTTCAGTTCTGATGAATGAAATACGTTCATGTGAGTGTATATATAAGTTTCTTTTAGGTTGTATTTTGTTTTTTTCACTGTAATATGATGCAATAGTATATATAAGTGATGTATGTTCTAAGTTGCTCTATTTTTTGGTAGGAATTGTGACTGAAGAGCTGAGGAACTTCTTGGAGCTGAATCTTCCAAAACCAAAGGCAAAGGATGGTGAACCAAGCTTTGTTCTTGGCGTTTCCCATACAAATATTGCATCACAGATCCACGAAGAAACCAAAATTCCGTGCAGACATAATGACTTCATTCTTGAGCTTATACGTGGTGTGAGAACTCACATAGACAGGTTCATCAAGGATTTGAAGGTCTGTAGAATTTGTAAAATGTTATATAGTAGGATTAATGTACCTTGTCTAAACTGTGGTTTTATAAATTTCTGTAGCCTGGAGATTTGGAAAAAGCCCAACTGGGTTTGGCACATAGTTACAGTAGAGCCAAGGTTAAGTTCAATGTTAACAGAGTGGATAACATGGTTATCCAGGCTATATTCCTTCTTGACACTCTTGATAAAGATATCAATTCATTCTCTATGAGAGTAAGGTCTGTACATGGTTCTTTGTTGCCTGTTTTCTTAATTATGAGTTAATGTTGATAATATAAATATCTTGGAGTAATCTTTCTGTCATGCAGGGAATGGTATGGTTGGCATTTCCCTGAATTGGTCAAGATTGTCAATGACAATTATCTGTATGCAAGAACATGCAAGTTTATTGAGAACAAGGCAGAGCTTTCTGAGGATAAACTAGCTGGTTTAACTGATATTCTCGGAGATGAAGATAAAGCAAGAGAGGTTATTGAAGCTGCTAAAGCGTCAATGGGTAAAGATTTTAACATTTTCTATCTTTTGCAATGTATTTCTGTTTCCTTATCTGATCTCTATTGCTATTGTTTAACTTTAGGTCAAGATCTTTCTATCGTTGACTTGATCAATGTTCAACAGTTTGCTCAGAGGGTAATGGATCTTACTGAGTACAGGAAGAAGCTTTATGACTATCTGGTCACAAAGATGAATGACATTGCCCCTAATTTGACCTCTTTGATCGGTGAAGTTGTTGGTGCTCGTCTAATTTCTCATGCTGGTAGTCTTACTAATCTAGCAAAGTGCCCTGCTTCTACACTTCAGATTCTTGGTGCTGAGAAGGCACTCTTTAGGTATATAAATGTTTATACCAAATATGAGTTTGATGAAGAACCTTTATATTAATACACTGTTCATACTTCAGGGCTCTGAAAACAAAAGGAAACACTCCTAAATATGGACTTATATTCCATTCTTCTTTTATTGGACGCGCATCTTCTCGCAATAAAGGTCGCATGGCTCGCTATTTGGCCAACAAATGCTCAATTGCCTCTCGTATTGATTGCTTCTCAGGTTTGTTTAAATATATTGTTTTATTACCTCAGAAATGCTGCTTTTGTTTTGTTATATGCATGGCATTATTGTGTTGTTCAGAGAGTGCTACTACCGTTTTTGGTGAGAAACTAAAAGAGCAAGTGGAGGAGCGATTGGACTTCTATGACAAGGGGATTGCACCTAAGAAGAACATTGATGTTATGAAAGCTGCTATTGAAGTTGTCAACAGTAAAGGTAAAACTAAATTATTTAGAACAACATTGATATTGCTATGGTAGTGCTAAGGGTTCGTTTGATATCCATATCAAATTTGATATCTTGTGTTTGGTATGGGAGTATATGGATATCAGTATATCAAAATGATATCTTTTTGTGTATTTAGAGTGTTGTTTGATATCTCCTTGTGAATTATTATGTCAAAGGTGTCACTCATATCCATACGCCATACCGTATATCTCTGATATTCATACCAAACTAGCCCTAAATGCATTGTAGTGTATCTTTTCGTCAAAAGACTTAGTACTTTCTGAACCCTAGCACATATGCAACTACTAACTGGTGATGAAATTCATTGCAGATGATGATGAAATGGATGTTGATGAGACAGTGAGTGAGAAGAAGAGCAAGAAGAAGAAATCCAAGGGTGAAGTAGAAGAAGAGGCTGCAAATGTTGATGGTGCTAAATCTGAGAAGAAGAAGAAAAAGAAGAGTAAGAAAGAGGATGATGATGAGGAACCAAAAGAGGATTTGAAATCAGAGAAGAAGAAGAAGAAAGAGAAGCGAAAATTGGAAGAGGAAGCAGAGCAGGCACAGAGTGTTGAAGCTGATGAAGATGGAGGTTCTAAGAAGAAGAAAAAGAAGAAGAGTAAAGACGCTGAACAGAGTAATGATGCAGAGGAAGGAGAAGGTACTAAGAAGAAAAAGAAGAAGAAATCTAAAGGTGATGAATGAATAGTATGATCTAGGGTTTTTTGCTGTCTATTAGGATGTTGTAAGCATCGGGTTAACTTTTGTTTAAGCTTTCTGTCTAAACCCGAAATAGAGTTAAGAATTCTTGATTCTGTTCAACTCTTTTTGTGTATTTTCTGCCTATCAAGTTATGTTTGATTATGAAATCGCTCAATTTTGTGACCACAGTTTTATGGTTGTTGGCAATGGGATTTCAGCCCTTCACTCATTTGGCTTACTCTACCAACCCTTTACCTAATCTTCTTGGTAATAGTGGCTGTGTCGGATGGGTCAGATTTGGTGGAAGGGTCTAGAGGTTATTGATTTCAATACTATAATTATGTTTTAAGGAGATCTGATTAAGAATATATGTTCCATGAATCAAATCATTGACTTGAATTTTTCATCTTCAATCCAAAAACAAGTACATACACATCTCACATTTACAGAAATTCAGCAAGAATGCTTTGTATGTTTAATTCAACTATAAGGATGTTTCTCAATATAAGTGATTATTTTTGATAACTTAATCTCTTATGAGGGTTAATTAAGGTGTGGATTATATAATCTGTGTATTAATTATTGTGGAGTGCACTATTAAATGTACTCAAAACTTACGAATATATACTATTGAGAAATGCACCCTCAGGAGTGCACCTGGCAGTGCTCCAGTAGTGTGCTGAGTAGTTCACTTGGTAGTGTGCTGGAGAGTGCACCGATAATATGTTGAAAAGTGCACCAGTTGAGATGAGCCCGCATGAAAAATTAGTCCGCACCGGAAACATTCTCAATCTTATAATATTATTATAAAAGTCATTTACTAGTTTTTTGGGACAAGTTTCAAAGCTTCACATATTTATTTTCAGAAAAGTGTTATTATAAATGAAAATATACTTTTAAGTCTTTTAAATTAGACCATACAGATGTATGGTAAGGCACGAATGTGCATGAAATATGATGATGGTTGATAATTTGATATCTATCTGCTTTAATAAAACATGTGAAACAGTGAAAGGGTACATTTGTACTTTCAAGTCCCCTTGATTGAGAGAACCAAATGAGAAAGAGTTGGTGATTTGGTTACTACTGAACTGACTGAGAGACTACAAAAGAGATCTCCCACTTTACCCAAATTCCAATCCCAACAACAAGCCATTCTTCTTCTTCTTCTCTCTTTCTATCTCTAACGAACCAATTGCCGGCGAAAATGGCGACAAGCGCTGCGAACTTGGAAGACGTTCCCTCCGTCGATTTGATGACGGAGCTCCTCCGCCGGATGAAGTGCGCCAATAAGCCTGACAAACGCCTTATTCTCGTAGGTAAAGTCCCACCCTCTTCGCAGATCTGCGCCTCTTCTGTGCCGATTCTTTCGATTTCTGCATGTCCGAATTTTTATTATTTGCGTGAAATCGAGTATTTTCCGGGTTTTTGTTTGCCTGCTTGAGAATTGTGGATTTTTTTGGTTTGAGATGTTGCTATCGATTCTGGGGCTTTCTAGGGTTCACTTTCCCCTGATTTGCTACTTGCTCTGCTCTGTCAAATGCACTGTGTGATGGATTTCTCAATCCTTTAACTAAGAATAGCTGATAGCTCAATTAGCCTTTTTATGCCTCTACACGCAGCTCTGAAACGTTGCAATATATAATGCTCAATTTGTCCGTTTAACTTTCTATCGAATTGTGACTAGCATCATTAGAAATCTTCTCCTATTGACTGATTTGATTTACTTCTTCTGGAATGGGACTGCATGCTTCGATGTCATTAAAATTTTGCTTTCTGGTGTACATTTCTGATAATTTATGTCGTTTGAAAAACATTCAGTCGGCAGATTTGCAATTGAGCTAATACTCTGTTAGTAAAACTTGATTGTTCATTGAACTGTGGCATTTCATTGGTTGATTTAATGGAAGTGATGTATCATGCATAATTTGTACGAACACTAATAACTCCATAATCCACACATTGAAGCTCAACGCCTATTTAAATGCATTGTAAATCTTTGCTCTCATTCTCTATCGTGTTTGTGTAGAATTAGATCATAGCTATGAATTTAATTTGTGTTTGTGTTGATTTACAGGACCACCTGGGTCAGGAAAAGGTACCCAGTCCCCTGTCATCAAGGATGAGTACTGTTTGTGCCATTTGGCAACAGGAGATATGTTAAGAGCTGCTGTGTCTGCCAAGACACCTCTTGGGGTGAAAGCTAAAGAAGCCATGGAGAAGGTAAATGCAGTCAAATACTTAAATTCTTTATCTTTTTAATTCACCTTACCCTATGTTTTTACAGGGAGAGCTTGTATCTGATGACCTTGTTGTTGGAATCATTGATGAAGCATTGAATAAGCCTTCATGTCAGAAGGGCTTTATTCTTGATGGGTTCCCTAGAACTGTTGCTCAAGCACAAAAGGTATGTTACATATTCTCAAGTCTTGTTTCTTTCTGCTGTAAAAATGGTGGTCTCACTTTGCTTTTCTGTTTCTTCTTTACATGAAGCTTGATGAAATGCTTGCTCACAGAGGGGTCAAAGTTGACAGAGTTCTGAATTTTGCAATTGATGATTCCATTTTGGAGGAGAGAATCACTGGCCGTTGGATTCACCCTTCCAGTGGTCGTACTTACCACACTAAATTCGCTCCTCCCAAAGTGCCCGGTTTTGATGATGTCAGTCCTCATCAACCTTTTTTTAATTATCAATCTAGTTTAATGACTAACTAACACTGTTTATTGTTTTACAGGTCACCGGAGAACCTTTAATTCAGCGAAAGGATGACACAGCCGCTGTTCTCAGGTCTAGGTTAGAGGCGTTCCACAGACAAACAGAACCTGTATGGGCTTTCCTTTATACTCTTCTTCTTCTTTCTTAGCTTAACAGTGTAATTATGTGACTAAATCTATGATTTATCCTGTTTTAACTGCAAATCTGCGCGATTCTGGATTATTTGTTTGTTCATGCTTCATATTTTTACACTAATGCTCATATTTTTACAAAAGTTGCATTTTTTTTCAGCCTGTATGAGTATTATTACTAATCTGTAACCGGTTTCGTTGTGATTTAGGTGATTGATTACTATTCGAAGAAGAGCATACTGGCGAACATTCACGCAGACAAACCTCCAAGCCAAGTCAGTGAAGAAGTTCAGAAGGCTCTTTCTTCATGAACATCTTTTTAGCTTTGGCTAAAACAAATTGCTGATATTGGAATTGTATCTCATATATTTGGATCTTGCAAATCCATCGGCTTTTCTTTTTTATTTTCTCCTCTATTTTACCTTCCTGCAATGCCTCAAGGCTGAAGTTACTGCAAATTTACATGCAGACAACTCTTAAGCTTTTGCAAAGAATAATTTATTATTTTGCACATGCTTTTTACCTCTTAGAAATTTCATCATTTAGCTTAGATTATGATTTGAGTACCAAACTCAAATATTCTTTCAAATGACAATAAGTTCTGCACATTTTGTCACTTTTTGGAGTGGAGAGGTTGATAATATTATTTTATCACGTCTTATGCCATTTGGCTAATGATATTATATCATATTCGTGTGATAGCACAATTTCAGACGTCTTTAACCAATTTTGTCTGTTTAAATTTATTCGACATTTTTAGCTATATTTCATGCTTAATCCTTCAACAATGGCGTCCGGAGAATCCAAAAACACAAGCACAGGCTACTGCTCCGCCACCGGAATCTATCAAAACCTACACCCATCCATCCCTCTACCCCCGGAATCCGACTCCATCTCCATTTCGGACTTCATCTTTTCCTTCTTCAGCTCCTCCTCTACAACCGTCGACGTTACCACCCACAACGCCTTCGTCGACGCCGTCACCGGCGACTTACTCTCCTATTCCGACTTCTTCCGCCAAGTCCGCTCCCTTTCTTCCACCCTCCGCCGCGGCACCTCCATTTCCCCTCCAATCAACTCCGGCGACGTCGTTCTAATTCTCTCCCCTTCCTCCCTCAAGATACCCGTCCTCTACTTCTCCCTCTTCTCCCTCGGCGCCGTTGTCTCTCCCGCCAATCCGCTACTCTCCGCCTCCGAGCTAGCTCACATAATCGGAATCTCTAAGCCGAAAGTCGCATTCGCCGTCTCCTCCTCCTCCAGCAGACTCCCCACCTCCCTCCCAACCGTCATACTCGACTCATCAGAATTCGATTCTCTCTTACATCGCGACGTCTCGTTCGCTGAGCCGGTGGTTCTCGCACAGTCAAATCCAGCAGCGATTCTCTACTCCTCCGGCACGACAGGGAGAATCAAGGGAGTAGAGCTCACGTACCGCAACCTCATAGCGATAATTACTATCCAGTACCATACGCGCCGCATCCGCGACTCGCCGGCGGTGGGGTTGCTCGGATTGCCGCTGTTCCACGTGTTCGGATTCTCACTGGTGCTGTGTGCGGTGGCGTTGGCGGAGACGTCGGTGCTGTTGCCGAGGTTCAGCTTGGAGGGGATGCTGTCGATTGTGGAGAGGTATAAGGTGACCTACATTCCGGTTTCCCCGCCTGTAGTGGTGTTGATGGTGAAGTCGGAGCTGACGTCACAGTACGATATCCGGTCATTGGACCTAATCCGCTGCGGCGGCGCCCCACTGAGTGAGGATGTTTCTCGCCGCTTCAACGCCAAGTTCCCTTGGATCCAATTAGTTCAGGTTAAACCCTAAACAAATTAACATTTCTGTTTTGGTACGTAATATTTTTTTTTCACCAAAACTTAAATCATATAGATGAACCTGCTTTGATTGAAAAATGCAGTTTACACATTTATTTTATTAATCGTATCTTTTCTTATTATAAATATTAAAAAGCCCACTCTAAGTTATCTGATTACACATATATTGTTGGTATTTATCAGCCAAAATAGGTGAGTTCAGGATTATAAATTTATTAGTGCATGATAATGAAAGATCCTTGTTCGAACATGATTAGTAGTGGAAATAATTTATAATAAAAAATCCATTGAAACATAGCTGGATCATGTAGCGCCTTAAAGGAATCTAATCATGGAGATATTTGATGTCAAATATTTGGTAAGTTCTTCATTTATTTTTCTATTTTTTTATATTTGTTAATAGATTGGAAACCGCCAAGTTGTCAAGGACGACATATTTTATATCGTATATATCTCTAAATGTATTTATTAAAATTTTTTAAAAATTTGATATTATTAAAATATTTATTGAGACCAATTAAACAAGACCATTTACCATTATATTTTTGCTTTATATATTGTGAGATATTAATAAGATTTTTTTAATCCGTGAACAATGTTAAAAAGTGTTAAAAAATAGTGAGACGATAGATAAAGCAGAGAGTAGATAAAACTAGTTTAACCCATGTGATGTGCATGTGATTTATTCAATATTTTAATTTAAAATAAAATAATTTATATATATTACAATTTTTAAATATAAATAAATAAATAATATTAATAAAGATATATTGAGTCTCATTGATAATAAATAAATTCTGTATATCTAATATTTTTTGTAATTGTGATTGTATGCATTAATTATTTTAGTCATTTCCTTTTTATCTTTATTAAATATCTTTATAATAAATATAAAAGATAATGTTAAAATTTTAATAATGCTAGATTTTATTTCTATAAAATTGAAGATTATAGTTCCTAATAAAAATAAGAATATTAGGAAAAATGATAATTTTCTAAATTATTGTTTCTTTTATTAAATAAGAATATCCCAGTCCCAGTCATATAATAATAAGAGAAATTTTTATAATTTCTGTTACATGTCTGTCAAATCGGATGATATGTGACTATATTAAAAAGTACTCACTTTAACACGTGTAAAAAGCTGTTCAGAATTAATAAAAAATGATATTTAACAAAACTAATGAGAGCCGACATATATGATTGTTTTTCATATTGATCTGATATTATATAGACATATTTCTTTTCTTTTCTCTATTAGCTTCAACTCTTACACCAAGTTGAGTACTTACTTGGTAGTGCTACTTAGAGATCAACTTGAAACCAACTTAAACATATATGATTGCGAATTGTTAAACTGAGAATGGTATAAAGTATATTGAAATGCCTTGATAATTACTCCCTCTGTCCCGAAAAGTTTGAATAATTTGAGCAAAAGTATACAATTTAAGGTGTATTTAATGAGGAGAGAGGTATAGAAATGTGGGGGATTAAATTAATCTCAGCCAATCAAATTACAACATTGAATTTTCTGTAGCCAATGAGAAATCAGTATAATGGTGCCTAGGATAACCAACATGGCATTAAATTGTTCTTACAACTTTACCCCTGTGTACTTATATCATCTTCAACAATCCATATTCCCTCTACCTTAACTGTCATTGTAAGTGAAAAAACAGAGAATATTTAGAGTGAAAACATAGCATTAGGGGGACTTTTTATGGAGGTATGGCTTCAGCATTTTTAGACTTAAATGAGCTGCCAATAAGTGATGAAGAATACAGTTTATTACAGCATACAACTGGGAGTGGGGACCAACCAACAGAAGCTGTGGCAAACTCATCTGAACAGAATAATGAAGGCAACCATAAAACACAACAATTGCATCATCAACCAAACTCCAGGCTAAACAACAAGCAACGTATGCAGGTATTGAACACTATTCTCTCAAAATCTCAGGGGGGAAGTTATCACATGGTGCAATAAAGCAAATATCAGAAGAATTAAATCTGTCAAAAAGAGTAATTGGAAGGATCTGGGCAACAGCTAAGCAACAACAAGCAGAGGGACAGAGTTTCAATGTGAACAACAAGTTCAAAAACTGTGGGAGAAAACGAATCCAAGTTTCTCAAGAAGACATTATGAGTTTAAGCATGGGGGACAGAACATGCCTGAGGGATCTAGCAAGCAAGTTAGCAATTTCAAAGAGCACATGTCACAGAATGACCAAGGCGGGAGTCATAAAGCCACACACAAATTCCCTACATCCAGGCCTATCACCGGAGCACAAATTAACAAGACTGAGGTGGGTGCTCAGCTTGTTGCGGGGCAAAACATTACAAGAAAAGAGTCAGTACTACCCTATGTATGACTTCGTCCACTTGGATGAGAAGTGGTTCTATCTCACAAAAAAGAGCACCAGAGTCTACCTAGCACAAAATGAGAAAGGCAAGTATAGAGCAGCCAGTTCGAGCAAATTCATCCCTAAGGTAATGTTTACAGCTTGCGTTGCTAGACCTAGGTTCAATGCACAGGGGGAATGCATATTTGATGGGAAGATTGGAATCTTTCCATTCACATACAAAGAGCCAGCCAAAAGGAGTTCAAAGAACAGAAGCAAGGGGACAGTTGTAACAAAGCTAGTGGACAGAGTCAACCAGAAAGTAACTAGAGCTATGCTAATTGAACAAATTCTACCAGCCATTAGAGCAAAGTGGCCTACTGATGGGATTCACAGAACAATTTTCATCCAACAAGACAATGCAAGGGCACATATCACTCAGTCAGACAAGGAATGGCAAAACGTTTTTGTCCAAGGAGATTTCACTTTCATCCTAATTCAACAACCAGCAAACAGCCCAGACTTGAACATCTTAGACCTAGGTTTCTTTAGAAGCATTCAGTCCCTAATGCATAAAAAGATGCCTAAGGATGTCGATCACATGCTAGAATGTGTAACTGATGCATTTTATGAGCTAGACCCCCTAACACTAGGCAATGTTTGGATGTCATTGCAAATGGTTATGAATGAGATACTCAAATGCTAAGGGGGCAATGGGTATGACATGCCACACATCAGCAAGAAGAGGCTTGGATTAGAGGGGAACAAGCCAACAGAATTGATGGCACCTACTTGGGCTATAGTAGAAGCATGGAATGCAGTGAATGCAGATGCAAGTGCAGCGGGGACATCAAATACAAATGAGTCAATGAATGCACATGCAGCTAGTACGTCTAATGCAAATGCAAACAGGAACATAAACAGTCAAGAAGAAGAAGAAGAGTTGCTAGATGATGAGTTACTTGATGATGACCATGAACTATAGATGCTTAGCTTAGATTATGCTTATGAATGCAATGTAATGAATGTCAACACTGAGATGAAATATCATAACCACTTGTCAAGTTATGATACTCATCTCATTGTATTTTGTTCCTATATGAACCTATTAATGTCTAGAAAGTGCAAAAACATATTCTCAGTGTCCCCAAATGAATCATTCCTCTGGCCCTAATCATACCCTAACCACGCCCAAAATGCCGCCTGAGTCATAATGACTGGTATCATATTGGGAGGTTAGACCATAATTGTTGCTCAACAGAACCACAGCTCATTCTTAAAAGGGTGTCATCATTGAATAAAAAAGAAAATTTTAATCTCATAAATCTCCTAAAGTCCATCATTGATTTAGATCTATCAGTTGCCTAACTTCCCCAATACCATCCTTAGTCGTATTGACTGGTTGCATAAGGGAAGGTAGGCAATTGAATATAAAAGAAAGAGGTCTAAATCTCAGTTCATAGAGATATCATCATTGATCATGCATGAATACAGCTACATGTTTTCCTAAAATTGTTCATACATCTCGGGACACAGGCAGTAAATAGGACATGGTCATGCTAATTCACAAGGTTGTATGCAACAGAACATCTCAAGGGGACATTTAAGCTTGAATAGATAAGGAAGGCAAAATGCAACTCATAAAAAGGATCATGCAAGACAACAGACAATGGGGATCAAGCACGCAAACAAGCAACTCATACTAGGGACCACTAAGCTTCAACACATAGGCAAGCAATAGGCAACTGATACTAGGGGACATTCAGAGCTTAGGCAACAGATAACTAGCACAAAAGTTAGCATGGGCAACCAGTTGTGCCCTTGCAGAATCAGTTATAGCACAAAAAATGGTAAGAGCAACCAGTTGTGCACCTACCACGACCAATTTATCCGATACAGACCATTAGAAAGTAAAATTTACATGCAACAACACAGGGGGACTAATCAAAATACCCAAAATACGTTGAAGGGTTAAAGACTTAGCTACTGTACGCTTGAATCATCATCATCACTGATGATGATGATTTCCTTGAAGCCTGGTGGGGGACCACTCCTCGGTTGAGTAGGCTTTGGCAGAGAGGGTGGGGGGACAACCCTCTTCTTCTTCTTTGTTGGCTGCTCCACCTCCACCGAGGTCTCAGGTGAGACGTGGTTACCAATTCGGCCGTCACGATGACTGCACGAGTAGCTGTGTTTGCCCTTGCACGTGCCAGCTATCCAATCGCATCTCGGCTCCCGTAGTATTGGGAGCAGACATCACTGGCGCTGGGCTGCTTATCCTTGACCTTCTCCTGTGCGCGCCGCTCATCAGAGGTTGTCCACGAGCAGTCATACGGGCCTGAGACATGGCTTCCTGTGACCAACACAAACACAAAACTATTATAAGAACAACACAAATAACACAAAGAAACACCAATGGAGACTCAGAGATGAATGTCAATATAAGGCAACCATGTGGGAGATTGACATTCATCCCTTCTCATGATCAATGGGGACTCAGAGATGAATGCCAACCTCCCAACATATCATGACAAACCGTAAGCAACCAATCAAGGGACAGAGCAACCAATCAAGGGACAGAGCAACCAAGCAAGGGACAGAGCAACCAAGCCAAGTGTTAACAATCCATGTGGGAGATTGACATTCATCCCTCAACATGAGCAATGGGGTCTCAGAGATGAATGTCAACATCCCAACATATCACGACAAACCGTAAGCAACCATGCAAGGGACAGAGCAACCATGCAAGGGACAGAGCAACCAAGCAAGGGACAGAGCAACCAATCAAGGGACAGAGCAACCAAGCAAGAGACAGAGCAACCAAGCAAGGGACAGAGCAACCAAGCCAAGTGTTAACAATCCAAGATAGTGAAAGATCACAATGTAGGGGAAAGGACAGTAAATCATGCAAAAGACATACACATGCAACTCATCCAGTATTTAACAAAGCAAGGAATAGAGCGATCGACATCGATCTATCAACAATCAAGGGAAAATCGAGTGATCACACAACATGAATAACAAATGCAACCCAGCCAGGGTGTTTAACAAAGCAAGTTTTGCAGAGATCGACACCGATCTGGTAACAATCAAGGGGAACGACAGCAATCACACAACCCAATTACACATGCAAAACAGCCAGGGCTTTTGACAAATCAAGACACAAACAGATCGCCATCGATCTAGCCAGAATGAAGGGGAAACGAACGACAGCAATCACACAACAAATAATACGCATGCAATCCTGCGAGGGCAATGTAGCAAATCAAGACACATGGAGATTGACAGCAGCAATAAAGGGGTTCGACATGAAAGAACAACAAGGTAATCGATCCGATCTTGAACTCAAATTTGAACTGCAAACACTCAAGATCGGTTTAAATCACCCAAATCAAGCCAAAACACCGATTTCACAATCAGTACCAATATTGGGGACGAGAAACAGAGCACCGTGAAAGAAGTTCAAAGAAATTAACATAAACAGAGCAAGATTTTTGGGGATATCATCGAACACAATTCCCAAAGGGTAAGATCGAGATCGGATTCAACCTTCATCTCAGGATCTAGTTCAATCACCCACAAGCTCCAACAAAAAAGCACCCAAATCAACCGCAGCAAAATACAGAACTGGGGACGATTTTAAGGACCCAAATCAAGCATAAAAACTACCCAAATCAAGCGCATCAAAATACAGTATTGGGGACGATTTTAATCACAAAAATCAAATATAAAAAGCAGTTTTCAAGTTCAAGATCGTGATCAAATGCGACCACCGAGAGCCAGATGAAGATCGAGGATCAAGAACAAGATCAAGATCATCGATCAAGGGGAAGATCTGGATCAGATATCGGAGGCCCAAGAAAAAATTTTGATCAACACACATAAAAAGAGCTAATCCGGGGACGAGAAAGAGGTAGAAGAAAGGATCAGACCAAGATCCATGACAAGAGAGGCGGGGATCAAGCAACGAGAGCGGCGGTGTAGGGAGTGAATTAGGGTTTCGGAGGGGGAGAGAGTAGAATAAGAGAGTTCTAGATAGTGAGGGAGTGAAGAGTGGGAGAGATCAGAATAAGAGAGGGGTAGGGATAGATTTAGGGTTTCGGTGGGGAGGGTTTTTGGGCTGGGTTTGGGTTTGGGTTTGGGTTGGGTTTGGGTTGGGTTGGGTTAGGGAATGGGTTAGAGTAGGATTAGATTGAATGTGGGCTTTTGGGGTAGGTTTTTGTTTTTCTTTTCAGCCCAATTAATCTATGTGTAAAAATAACTAGTGTTTCTTTACAAAAAATTTTAATTTTAAACCTACAATTAATTTTAAATTGGATTTTTCAAATGTAATTAGTGAAGTTAAGTATAGTTCATGAATATAAATTCTGTTGAAATTTGAAGATGAAATGGTTTTGGTGGGAGAAGTAGTTGGAATATATGGGTAGTTGGGTCCGATTTGATAGTTAGAGAGAGAAATAAATAAAGTGAAAAGTGATGATGAGTATGAATAAAATATGTAAAGAAATAGAGTTATAGGGGTATTAAGGGGAGAAAGAGTATGTACAAAAGAGGAAATTGTTCAAATTCAAGGGGACAACCGAAATGAAAATTGTCCAAACAAAATGGGACGGAGGAAGTATATATTAAAATTAAGATTAGATAGATGTTCTTTGAAGTACATATTAAATATCAAAGATTAAATGAACCTGATCACACAAATAAACCATCTACATCTATATATATACTTACAACTTGGCCTACTTTCAAGTAAACGTGTCATCAATGCTCCAATATTTTTATCTTCCATTTTTTTCTTGAAAGCATATATCCTATTACATACTAATGGGCCTCTATTTTTACTTATATGGATCGTACACACCATTTAATAGGTCAATGTGATCAGGTCATTTCTGTAGAGTTCTGTGAAAATCAACATTGTTCTCTTCTGTAACCTCCGTCTAAAAATCAAAATTGTTCTGACGGTATGTGGTTGACATTAAACTAAATCATTATGCTATGATTTTGTTCTAAAATGATCAAGTCTTCTTTTTTGGAGCTAAATCAAAATCACTATTGTTCTCTCTTGCAATCTCCATCTAAAAATCACAATAGTTCCGACGTTTAATACTATGATTTAGTTTTACGTCGATTCAGCCTCTTATATGATTTTAGTTTATTCTCTCATTATTAATAAAATGTATATCAATAAATCAAAATTTTAATACAATGACATATTTAAATGTCAAGAGTTTCGTACAAAATAAAATTTTTGAGATAATTCTATAAGTTAAAGTCAAAATATTATTAAGTTCTAAACCCGTCGAGTTCCAAAAAAAGCATCGTGTACATGATAATCAAGTAGTACTAATTCATATAGTTATGTTAAAAATAAATAAAAATTATTAACAAACTATACACAATGACCTTGAACAAAATAAAACTAAAGAAAAATGGTTCATAGTCAAGTATTTGACATGTACAGAATAATATTTATGAATAAATAAGCAGTTCCATCAATCTATATATGTATGTAAATCATTTTAACGATATCAAATTTGATAATTCAACTATATGCATAAAAATAAAATTTCTCAAAAATATTAAAGGCACAAATATATGATGATAATGATGTAGTAGCAACTGATATAAGTTGTGTAGCCCTTCACCCATAAATATATTGTCACAAACAAAAATACAAACAAAACATTTATAACATTATGATATAGATCATATAGAATATAGCACGGAAATCCCCTTTTCCCACCAAAAATACAAGTATTTACAGAATATAAAATAATAATAAATAAAAATAATTGATAGCCCGTGCGAACCACGGACATCAAGTACTAGTATTATACAATGAGAGGCCTGAACTCACTAAGAAACCCTTAAATTTATTTGTCAATTCCCTTCAAGTTATTGTCCATAACGACCCTTTCATGTATTTCTGGAACCAAATCTGCCTTCTGAAACTTCTTATATATATCAGTCGCATAGTACTTCCTTGTCCTCACCACTAGAATCAACGATATAAACATGGCTATGGCCGTCGCTGCCGTTATAATGAAAAAAGCTGGCTTAAAACACTGAACTCCATCACAATTCAACTCCTCCCCCTCTTTCCTCTCCAACCCTAAAACCTCCATCTGTCTTAGCGCCTCCTTATCATACAGTCCGCCTGTTACCCTCACATTTAAGATGTAACCCCCAACAGGGCTCGCCAATGGCCCAACATTGAACAATGTAGAATAGTATTTGAGTCCGAAGATTTCAGAGATTATGGATAACAAAAGGGGCCATTGGGCCCCGTAGCTAAATCCGATGATAACCGATGCAACATAGATCCCGTTCGTTGGCCCAAAAGCGATTAGAAGGTGGCCAACACACGATAGGAGCAGAATAATCGTCATCATCAATGGCCTAGGGATCTTGTACTTGGTTAGAAAGTACTCAGAGAGGACTCCCATTACTACTCGACCAAGATAATTCCATATGCTCACTAGGGATACGAATGTCGTTATACTCTTGGCTGGGTACCCAAGAGACTTCCCTATCTGGCCCAAGTTATCAATAGCGGTCAAAGTTCCACCTAACCCACAAGTCATAATGATAAACAGTATGATCATGTCGATACTAAAGAGTGCTTGTAAGATAGTGTGGTCTTCTCCTCTCTGTGGTGGTCTGAACATGTTTTGATACCATTTATCCACTTCCCTCCCATTCTGCTCAAGGGTGGTATATTTGGTTGTCATGACATCGATCTGAGACTCATTGTTGGCATCCATGTTGGATTCTTGTTGATATAGTTTAGCCTTCCATAGTGCAATCTCTTGTTTGTAGACAATGTAGAGAGGCAGGCAGATGAGGAAGATGACGACGACCATGCTTCCAATGTATTCGTTATGTGAAAATGTGATTCGGGTTTCAAGTAGAATCATGATAAAGAGAAAGGATGCAAGGCCAAGAGACATGTAGAGAAGCTGGTAGAAGACGTTGACCTCTTTAGGGTTAGAGGCAGTTTTGATGACGCGGATGGAGGCGATGAAGATGAGACAGATACCTGTTGGGAGGAAGCCGATGAAGAGGATCAGAGCTTTGGGATTTTGGAAAAAAATGGCCCGATAGAGTTGAGTTATGATGGCACCGCTTAAACCAACGAAGCCCTTTAATACGCCTAAGATTACGCCTCTTCCCTCTGGAAAGTTTATCACCAATGTCACCAATGCTGCTGTGTTTGCAAAGGCCTGCGTGAAGCAAAATTGCGAAACTAAAATCCAATTAACATATTTATAGACGTTATATGAACTTATAATTTTTGATGTCATAGTAATTTAAGCAAATTCTTTATTGAAACAATCATCAAGCGGCAGTGACATTTGATATTGGAAAGAGGGATTTAAGTCATTTAACCTTGTGTCCCAATATTATGACTAATTTCAAGCTAGAATAAGTAATCTATCTCTCTTCTATAATTTATATAAATCAGTTTTCCTATGTAATTAATATACTTCTGTGTTAAATTGTTAGCCTAAATTGAGTTGGAATTGTGTACTTAATGCACAGTAATGTATACCTAGTAACGATTCGGATCAACTCTATTATCCTTTATTGACATGTAAGCACAGTATCTACTCATTTTCCATATCATTATCTCCCTCGATTAATTTAATGATTTTAACTCTCTGGCACCCCAACAAATTTCTTTGCAAACCCCTACGTCTTTTTTTACTTGAACAGATTCAGATTTAGTACTAACACTAATAATATAAATGATAAATAATTCGGCGGTCTAAAAGTTCTCAGACGCCTACAATGTCCATTAATCTCCTGACGAGCTACACCATGCATAAATTGTAGAGGATCCGAAATCCTAGATCTACAATGCCAAGAGCCGGTTCCAGTTTGATTGAAATGTTTCCTGCTTGCTCACATTCAGGAAGATAAATAACCGATCAGAATCACCGGTCAGAGCTCTTCCTCTGAACTGTTGTTTAAGGGAAACTAGGTCTTGTCAATGTTCCGGGCTATAATGTTAAGCAATTTCTTTTATTATCTCTAATCATGCGTTTAGAATATAACGATAGTGAATTTAGGCTCGCCAATACTTAAAATCAAATGAAAGTAGATTAAAGTAGCTGAAATTTCAGCTTTTCCATCTAGGTCATTGTCGAACGCCCTTTTTTGAGCAAAATTCCATCTATAGAAATTTTCATCTACCTTTTACAAATTCCATCTACTTTCATCTAATTTCTCTTAAACTTTCCATCTCCCAAATCCTAGATGAAAAAAATTCCATCTACCTTAAATTCCATCTACCCTTATTTCATTTACCATTCCATCTATTTTTTTCATCTACCACTTTTCATCTAGATGAAATAAATTTCATCTAGGTGTTGCCGAACGGAGCCTTAGTAGAACTAACTTTTGTCATTCCGTCTTTTACATGGGTTTCATAAACGTGATCAAAGCAATACTCAACTAACTGGGTTCTTCTAGAAGTTCAGTTCTTCTAGAAAAGTAGAATGTACAACTTCATAACATTTTCTGCACTCAAGATTTATGACTTGAAGAATACCTAGCTGATACGATTTTCTTTATAGCTATATCCTTGATTAGTCTTAAATTTTTTTTTTACTTTCAGTATTTCATTTGTAAATTATCGCTTATTCAATGTCAATGATGTAATATATTTGTGTGTTTGAGTTGAGATAAGAGCAATTATAAATTTGTAATTAAGACTAAGAGCATTTTTTATTTCTTGTTCCCTTACATAATTTTGGAAGCAAGTTATATAAGGTCGCGGAGCTAGCTAAAAGAAACCAGAGAGAGGAAGAATTGAAGATGAACGTTGTAGGCTTTAGTCTATATGATGCTGCCTAATGTGTTAGATCATATAGTTATACGACAAGGGAGGGTGGTACATGGTGAATGATTATAACCATCTTCAATTGGCTAATTGAAATTAAGAGGAAGATATTATGTCACTATGTTAAGTACTGATAAACTAGCTGCCCTAACTAGGGATTAATAAGCTCACTAGTAGTGATCGGACATCCTCGATAACCCCGCCCAAAAAATATTATGTCACCGCATAACATGTATTGCCTAGCAACAAATATGAAGCTTCATACACAATTTTTAACTTAAATTTAGATACCAAACTGTGATTTCTGATGCATATAATATTAAAACAGTTCAAGCATTAATAGTTTAAATAGAAACACAAGCTAAGATACTTCCAAATGTAGTGGATGATATAATTATAGTACGCGGGAGGGTGGTACGTAGTAGAGGATTATAACCATGTTCAGGTAGCTAATTGAAATTAAGAGTAAGATATTATGTTACTGTATAATATATATTGCTTAGCAAAGGATAAGAAACTTGATAGGCAATTCATAACTTAATTCAGATACTAAATTGAGATTCCAAATCTATATAATATCTAGACATTTCAAATATTAACAGTTTATTTTTCAGTAAATAAAAATACAAGCCGATCCGTTAAAAAAAAAAATACTAGCACAAACGTAAGAAGTGAATAAAGAGAAGTTATGTGATTGTAATATCCAATATCTTTTAAGATATTATAGCACATTCAAAATAAACTAAATCCCTTAAAATATTAAAATCATAAAATATAATAATATTGTAATAGGTTGTTTTAATATGATATAATAACATTCTTTTTGATCGGGCCAACATTAAAATAATAGAATTGATTCTCACAAATATCGAACCTGGAATAAAGGGGCGGGGTGACACCCCTACCATCCAAGCAACTGACTTCTAACATATGATATATTAACATTGAGTATTACATAGCGTAAGTATGGGGTGGCCAGTCGTTTCCTAAACCCTTTTTTAAATTTTATGTCATGGCTAATGCAGAGTACGGGTCTTACACATACAATTGACTCTCTTTTTTTACCTTCAAAAAAATATACAATTGAGTTTTTCAATTAATGTTTCCAATTTAATATTCAGAAAAGTAGAAAGTTTAATGTAAGAAGTAATTTTTCATATAGAGCCTATAAAAATTATGATGTAATATGTGAGATAGTTAGACTTAAATCTTTGATATACATAATTTTATGTAGACGAATATTATACAGTCTTCGTCATTAATCAATAGTAATATTCATAAAATGAAGTAAATTTAATGTAGAAAGAAGCAATTTCTTTTATAGAACGTATATATACACACTAAAACATTTAGGGTCTTTCATACACATAATTCAATGTAGAAAGATGCAATTTAATAAGGATGCGTTTCAGGTGTAAACAAATCGTATGGTGTAAAATAAGAACAAATCTAGATCGTTGGATCATTCAAGAAAATGCAATTCGGATGTTAAAAAATGCATGTTAATAAAAAAAATACATGTCGGGGGCAAAAAAATGCATGTCAATAAAAATGCATGCTGGATGCCCAAAAATACATCTATATTTTGCATGCAATTTTAATATATTAGCATTCACTTTTTCACATAAGAATGCATTTTTCGCACATAAGCATGCACTTTCGACACATAAACTTACATTTGATTTTAAATGCATTTTAAGCTGAACTTGAATGCATTTTCAAGAAATAAACATGCATTTTAAAGAAATAAACATGCATTTTTGAAATATATGTCTGCATTTTTGCATGCTTATTTTTAAAATGCATTCAAGCCAACTCACAATGCATATTAATCAAAATACAAGTTTATGTATTGAGAGTGCATGCTTATTTGCTAAAGTGCATGCTAATGTGTTAAAAATGCATGTAAAATATAGATGGATAAAAGGGCCTCCGACTTGCATTTTTATTGGGATGCATCTTTGGGCCTCCGACTTGCATTTTTATTGGGATGCATTTTTGGGCCTCCGATATTCATCTTTATCTGTTCTCATTTTACACCATAAGATTTGTTTACACCTGACGTTTTTTCTTTTATTAACACCCACTAAAACATCTAAAGTAAATTTAAATAATATAACATTGAACCTATGAATAGTAAAAAATATTAAGTATTATTTTCAAAAATAAATGGTTATTAAAAATTGAAAAGTTTCATGTAAGAAAGTTTCTCTTGGGTGAGAAGTGAGAATGAATTCTAGTCATTGGGTTTGAAAAAATTCAATCACTAGAAGTCAACCTTATTTAAAATGAGTTGACTATCGCTTACCACTTTTGACTGGTCGCTGACCGGTGTTGAGGGCCATTAGCTTCATAATTCTTTAGCTCAATAATCTATTTTTTCACGGGATATTTTTATTTTCACATGAAATGTGCAATATTTTTGTTTAGATTGTGTGATATTTATACTAGAATGTGTTATAAATTTACATATATAATGCATGGGATGTCTAAAGACAAAATTTATCATATTCTTAAATGTACAACATTTTTTACTAAAAATATGCAATGGTTTGAACGTGTAAGTGCAATAAAATTATAAATATTTTGTATTGCATTTCGATGATAATATTTTAAATATTTCGCATATATTATTAGCATTTACATGTAAATTTACTTAAAAAACCTAACACATATATATGAAACCGATGCACATATGATTAAGAAGGTTATATACTAAAATTTTCAATCACATTTAATAATAACAATATTGTTAGTTTACTTAGAATACTTTGCATATTTACTTAGATGATCCTGTAAAATTACTCATAAAACCTTGGACATTTACTAAAAATATCTTGGACATGTGTAGAAAACTTACGTATATTAGACGCACATTTACAACAACCAAATTCGTTAGGCTTTTCACATTGTTAAGAAAAACGGTGTATATTTTGTAAGAGAACCTCACACAATAATGATATTTCAATACACATTTATTTTATAAAAAAATTAATTAAATCTAATCACTTTCTAATGCACATTTACTTATAATACTCTATAGATTCAATCAACCTTGCACAGTCACTTATAAAATCTTGCACATTTACTCATACGATCTTGCGCAACTACTTATAAACATTGCACTTTATTCATATGATTTTGCACAATTACTTATAAAAGCTTGCTCATTTATGCATAATATCTTGCATATGTATTAAAAATTGATGCATATTTGATCATAAAAAAAATCAACTAAAACTACTCACATTCCAATACACATTTACGCAGATTTTGTTACACATCTACGTAGATTTTATTGTAGATTAACACACAAAATGTTGCATATTCTCCGAAGAAAAAATTTATGCTTAGAAAAAAAATTGGTCAAAATTTATTTTTTTAAAAAAAGGTCAATGTCGGTGTTGACCATGACCTTTGACTATGTTGACCATTGACCTTGACTGTATGATTAATCCTAATCATTGAATTCAAAAATATCCAATGACTAGCTTTTGTTCTTATTTCTCAGAAGTAAGAAGTTTTTCACTAGAACCTTATCGTCAAAAATACTACATATATTAGCCAGCTACTCGTGCAAAGGACGATAAACTCGCTCCTAGTATATTAACATTTCTAGAGTTAATATTGTATTATAACAACTAGAACCCTTCGGGTAGACATAGCTTGTGTTTCGCATATATCACTATATTTATTTATAGTGTTTGTTTGTGACTATATTTATTTGATAAGGTTGGTTTGATCAATTGCGTTGCTTAACAGATTCTTTTATTATAGTAAACATTTTCAAATGAACATATTAGATATAATATGTTACACGATTTCTAACAATAATGTGTTTGGTTTATTCTATTATTACGTACTAATGTTATAAAACTTGTTCAAACTAAATGCTAGATGTATGTCGTCATTTTTTTACATCATTTTTTCCTTTTGACTATTTTTTTTGCAAGTTTCAACTGGATTGATAGGTATTCTTATGCTCAATAAATATAATTGCACACGCATTCAAATCACATATAATTATCTTGAATATTTTATACCAGTGATTAAGCATAAAGTATATATAGTTCTGTTAAACTAATAAGTATGTTTTAAATTTGGAATCCAAGTCTTGAAAACCGGTGAATTTATCCTGGTGTTTTAGACTTGTGTGTCAATCAATTGAGATTTGTATAAATTTAACTACTAATATTGTTTTACATTAAATTTGCTTATATGTTTTTTGATCTTTCTTTAAAGTTTGATAAAAACTACAAAATTATGGATATGTGTCTATATTTTAGTTTTTTTTCCTTGTGATGGGTCTAAATTTTAAGAAAATTTAAAGATATACCGTGTATCACAAATATTTCTATTATGATCTCGATCGATATAGCGTTTTATCTATAGTTATATAAAACTTAAAATTCTATAAATTTAACATGATCATATATAATTCTGTTTGATTGTTTTATATTTAAAAGAATGTATAAATAATATGATTAAAGAGAGATTTTTAGTTTTGCTTTTTGTTATTCAACTAAATGAGTTTAGACATGATATTTCAATGAGTTAAGAAGAAGATATATAGCTCTACTTCAATAAAAAAAATTGATTAAAAGTTTTAATGGAGATATTTCATGATTTAGAACCCACCTAGACTTTAATGATACTAGGACCTTCAGGCTCATCCTAAGCACGACCCATTTCTTTTTTCACTCTTTTGTGCGTTTTATGTTGGTTATACATTATTTTATTTTTTATTTTTTGACTCTCCATTTTTATCAGCCTATTGTATTATGGTGCCTCTTTTTTAAGTTTTTTTTCTCTTTTTTATTTTACTTGTCCTCTTTTGTTACCATGGAACCCTTTTTTGTGTGTTTTATACTTCATCCATTATTTCATAACAATTAAATCCCATAATTAAATAATAAGCTTGTTAGTAACACTGTCTTATTTTATCTGAATGACATTTCTTTGTTTAATTTTCTCAAGTTCACACCTTTTTTCTTCCCTTAAGTATCGTGTACCTCATCTTTTTTTTTTCTTCTAATTTTTTTATTGTATGTTCATTTTAATTTTTCTTGTGTTTCTGAATATTTGTTTGTTTTTTGGAGGATTTTTCTTGTAATTTTTTCTCTATTCCTTTTTTCTTCCCTTAATAGAACCATGTAGTACTACCCTTCTTTGCGTTGGCTATGTCGTCTTGCTTATTGTATTCTCATTTTTTTTCTATCTGTGCACCTTACTTTGTTCAATGTCATTAATTATTGCCATCACGGAATAAAGATATATGAGGGTTTAATGAATTCAACCGATAGTAGGAAGATCAAGAGTCACAGACGTTTAGAATTCGAAGAATTGAATGGATTTGGATTGTTCAAAACGGCAGCTAAGGGTAATGTGGATTGATCGATATTGACTATTACTTCGGAATCTTAATTAGGAATCTTAAACACCACAATTTCCAGCAAGGGGTTTTAATGAGGCCCGGGGTTGTCTTTCACCCTGCTCGTATAGCTGCACTATGATCTTGATGTTTTGATTTGTTTTTCTCTTGTTGGATTGTCACAGCCTGGGGGCTTGTTTTCCTCCGTATGTGCTTTGTTTTGACGTTGTTTTGTATCACTCTATCCCTTTATATGACTATATATCCGATTTTACCTTTGGCAAAAAAAAACCAATTATTTTTTCTCTCTATATATATATATTAGAATTAGGATAAGATTAGATTAGATGGATATGGTTCCATATTAACTAAGTAACCTATTTAGTAGTATAGAGGGTTAATTCGGTGGGGGCTAATTTTGTGGAAGGACTGTGAGCACTATGATAGTGCACTACTGTATTACTAGATAGGGCAGCAATGCACTACTAGAAAGTGCATCGGTGCATTAATGTAGAGTGCACTTCATAGTTCACTTAAAAATGAGGAGTGCACTAGTGCACCATCGAGTAGTGCACCAGTATTGTACTAATGAGTGCACCAGTGCACTAATAAAAGTGCACCCTAGTACACTAATGAGTGCACTAGTGGTGCACTCGGAATACAATTGAAAATTTGTCGGTCGGAATACAGCTGTAATATATGTTCTCATATAATCCAATTCAACCATGCACAACCTTATATGAAAGTTTGTCGGTCGAAATACATTCTCAATTGTAAAAAGATACCGAGTAAAAGAAGATTAGGTTATTTTTCTATTCCTTTTACTTTTCTCTCTCTACTTCTATTTTTTAATGTATCTATTTCATTTTACAATTGAAAGTTAAAACCTGCATTGTAAGATTTCAACGCACTGAATATTTGAAACGTACTATTAAAAACCTAATCTTCTTTTACTCAATATCTTTTTTCTCCATCTCAATTATTCTACAACTGATTTCTTGCACATAATTTTATCTATGATCTCCGCTACAATTGATGCATTTGCAAAATCAATGAATCTCCGCTACAATTTTATATATACTCTTTTCGATAATCCAGTTCTTGAGAAGAAATAGTGAATTTACATGCAAATTTGAAGAAACACCTTCATTTGATCAGTTTCAATAAATTTTTTTACTAAAATAATCTTTTCTATATTGAGAATTTGTGGATAGTAATTTATATTGGATAAATATAGTTAAGCAAGTTCATTTCTTTTCTATGTTGATAATTTATGGATACTAATTTAAAATTTATGGGGTTGTAGCCCTCTCGTAATTTTGGTAGACTTTAATTTTGTTAGCAATTATGATAAATTGTAACCCTCTGGTAATTTCGGTATATTTTAATTTTTTTATCAATCATGGTTCACACTTTCATAATTATTTTGACTAATTTGTATCACGAGATATAGTTGGAAAATCTGTTTCCAACTTTGAAAGGCAGGAGGATCATGTGCAGAAAAGACATCCAAGAATCACGAACCTCGTTGATGCAACCAAATGCTTGATGAAATCCAACTTAATGATTTGTTACTACCGAATTTGTAATAATCAACATGACCACAATAGAACAATAATTGAAGTGAGAACCTCGGTCAATTCGTTTGCTAATGTTACTACATAAGTGGAAGCTAACACTACTAAAAGACAGCGTTTTAGCGTCGAAATTTAGCGACAAACGCGGGTTTGCATGCTAAATATGAGAAAGTCCATAATTAGCGTCGAAATTTAGCGACAAACCGATTTTCGAAGATAATTGTTGGCGGGAATCATGGCGGGCAACTTTTGCGTCGAAATTTTCGACGCTAAAATTAGCGTGCAAATGTTTCGACGCTAATATCGTCGCTAAACATTAAAAATCCCGATCGAAGATTAGCGTCGAAATGTTCGACGCAAATTCGACGCTAATGAGTAGCTGCTGGCGTGTATTAGTGAAATTTAGCGTCGGAAATTTTCGACGCTAAATTTCGACACTAATTTTGAATTAAAACACCAGAATTCAGTCGACTCCCTAGTTGACAGCAGAGAAGTGCGAATCGGCGAGAAGTGCGAATCGGCGACGGCGGAATAAGAGGGGCGACGCGAGAGCTAGGGCGAACGAGCTAGGGCCGAATCAAAGGGACGACTTCAAGGGTACTTCCTCCTCCTTTCTTCTTCCTTCTTTCTTCTTGTTAACTACAAATTGGGGGAAAATTAGGTTTTGATTGAATTAGTTAGATTCGAAGCTTTATGTTCAAATTAGTCTTCTCCTAGCTTTCTACAACGTCATAGTACTCTTGCATGTTGATTTTGACTATGATTTGGAGTGAATTGATGTTATATGAATTATTAGGGTTGAGAATTTGTGAATTTGTGAATGTTGTGTGAAGTTGTGAATTTACGAATTTGTCGATTTGTGAAATTGGTGGAAATGTGAATTTGTAGAATCAATTGTGATTGGTTGAATTTGGGAATTTGGAAACTAAATTGAATTTGTGAAATTACGAATTTGTCGATATGTGGATTTGGTGGAAATGTGAATTTGTAGAATCAATTGCGATTGGTTGAATTTGGGAATTTGGAAAATAAATTGAATTTGTGAATTTGCAAATTTGTCGACTATAGGAATTTGCGAATTTGTTTATATGAGTTATTTATTGAATTTATTGGTCCATTAATAGAATCTCTATAGTTATATACAGGTTAAGGAGTAATAAAACAATTCAAAAAATGAGCTTTGATCGTAGTTGGATGTATAATAGAATATTAGGAGATGGCATGCTCTCATTAGAGTTCGTAAGTCATCTTGACAAGTTCGTTGAATTTGCTATGCAACATCCTGAGTGTATGGACGGCGATCGGATGAAGTGTCCATGTAGTAAGACTACATGTCAGAATACGTTTTATCGAAGCGTCGATGAAGTGAAGTTACACGTCATGACTAATGGGTTTGTGCGAGAGTATTTTGTATGGATTCATCATGGTGAGAATGGTGTGCAACAACCGTCTGAAGATTTCGAGTATGGAAATGTGGAATACAATTCAGTTCAGAGAATGGTTATTGATGCAGCTGGGCCAGGAATGTTTGGAGAAGAAGGTGTGAATGAAGAAGCTCCGAATGAAGAAGCTCAGAAGTTTTATGATATGATGCGTGCAGCTGAAGGAGACATATGGCATGGTAATAAGAAACACTCACCTTTGTCTGCAGCTGTTAAGATGTTAGAGATTAAGTGTCGACATGGAGCTTCTGTGTCCTTAGTAGATGATGTGAGTGACCTAATCCAGGAATTGTTACCTGATAACAACAAGATGCCAACCAACTTTGCTAACATCAAGAAGTTGGTGAAAGGTCTCGGTTTGCCATATGAAGTAATTGAATGTTGTATAGACAACTGCATGATTTATTGGGGGCAAGATGAAAATGCCACACAATGCAAAGTATGCGGCAAGCCAAGGTGGAAATCCAACACAAAAAAGAAGAAGAGAAGAGTTAATGTGCCGTACAAGAAGATGTTCTATTTTCCTCTAACTCCGAGGCTACAAAGGTTGTATGCTTCAAAAGCAACAGCGAAGTATATGAGATGGCACGCCGAACATGAAATGATTGATGGGAAGATGTGTCACCCATCTGATTCACCAGCTTGGAAACAATTCAGTGAGTTACATAATGAATTTGCAGCAGAAGTGCGAAATATCAGACTAGGATTATGCACTGATGGATTCCAACCATTTGGTAGCTTTGGGCAGCAATACTCTTCATGGCCAGTAATTGTGACGCCGTATAATCTACCTCCAGGGATGTGTATGAAAGACGAGTTCATGTTTTTGACAATACTTGTCCCCGACCCTCGAAATCCAAAAAGCCGGATGGACATCTTTCTACAACCGTTGATAGCCGAGTTGAACCAACTATGGAGTCAAGGTACGATGACATATGACATCCATATGAGACAAAATTTTCAAATGAGGGCTGCATTGATGTGGACAATCAACGACTTTCCTGCATATTCTATGTTGTCTGGTTGGAGCACACAGGGAAAACTTGCATGTCCATATTGCATGGAGGATACTGATGCATTCACACTCCCCAAAAGTGGAAAACAATCATGGTTTGATTGTCACAGAAAGTTCTTAGTCCCAGGTCATCCTTACCGTCGGAACAAAACTGATTTCCGAAAGGGAAAAGGAGTGAGCAAGAGATTTGGAAGAGTGAAAACAGGAGAAGAGTTAATAGAAGAAGTGGAGCGTTTGGGGTTCATGAAGGCATACGAATATGAGGCTGAGAAGGTTAATGCTCAGAAAGCTAAGAGTCATGGCTGGAACAGGAAGAGTATATTTTGGGATTTGCCGTATTGGAAGACAAATATGATTCGACATAATCTCGATGTGATGCACATTGAGAAAAATGTCTTTGACAATGTTTTCAATACCGTGTTAAATGTCCCCGGGAAGACGAAAGACACTGCGAAATCTCGGGAGGAATTGAAAGATATTTGTGATCGTCCAAGTCTAGCAAGGAATGAAAGCACCGGTAAATATCCAAAGGCGTTGTATGCTTTAGATAAAGAGGCAAAGAAGATTCTACTTGAATGGGTTAAGTCCATAAAGTTTCCGGATGGCTATGTGTCAAACTTGTCGAGGTGTGTGGATTTCAACAATCTGAAAATGATTGGAATGAAAAGTCATGACTGTCATGTCTTTATGCAACGCCTTCTGCCAATTGCTTTTCGGGAGCTTCTTCCAAAGGAAGTTTGGGAGCCGATAACGGAGTTGAGTATTTTTTTCAAAGACTTAACTTCTACAACGTTAAAGGCTACCGATCTAGAGCGTATGGATCTTGAGATCCCAAAGATACTTTGCAAGTTGGAACGCATATTTCCACCAAGCTTTTTTGATTCAATGGAACATCTCCCTGTACACCTTCCATACGAAGCTTTAATGGCAGGCCCTGTGCAGTATCGATGGATGTACCCATTTGAAAGGTACTTGTTATCTACTTTAAAGGTAATGCCAATTACTAACAATGCTTAGTAACTATATTATTTTTTATGGGACATATATTTAAGAAAGCTGAAGAAAAAGGTCACAAATAAAGGTCAAGTGGAAGGAAGCATTCGTAACGGTTATTTGCTAGAGGAAACCGCAAAATTTGCTTCCTTTTATTTTACAGACGGTGATCCCAGGTTACCTGAGAGGTTGCAAAGAAATGTAGTGTATGATATGGATGTCGATGACGACGCGGACAAGTTATCCATTTTCAAGTCTGCAGGAAGACATGTAGGTGCTTGTGGGAAAAGGTATTTGGATAACAAGGAGTTAGTCGCTGCCCACAGTTATATTCTTTTGAACTGTCCTGAAATCGAATCATACAGAGAGTAAGTGTTCAAGTCATTTCAATGGATTCCTTTTGATTGGATCATCGGTTAATTTGATTCATTTTTTTGCATCGATGTCAAAGTGACTTTGTGGATGGATTGTATGAAATCAACCCTGAGATAACGCAAGCTGAAATTGAAGCGAAGTTGGAGAATGATTTTGCATTATGGTTTAAGGAACATGTAAGTATTGTGCGACAGTATTTATTAATGGAATCGTTTCAAGAGTGAGGTGACCTAAATATTTCATTTTTGTATTTTAGGTACATTCTTCCACTACAGTCATAAATCCTTATATTCGTAGTCTGGCTCAAGGGCCTCTCCAACGAGTGTCTACATACAATGGATTTTGTGTGAATGGGTTTAAGTTTCAAACTCAAGCATATGGAGAAGACAAAGTCACGATGAATAGTGGTGTCTGTGTGAAAGGATCTCTCTATGCCCCGAGAGAAAGCGACTTTTATGGAGTGTTGGTTGATGTTGTTGAGTTGGAGTACCCAGCCTTGCCAATCAAGAGGGTCATGTTATTTAAATGTGATTGGTTCAATCCAACACCAAGTGTCGGTATGACAGTGCATCAAAGCTATAATATGGTGGATATTAATCATAGAAAGAAGTACAACAAATATGAGCCATTTATTTTAGCAGAACAAGCTGCTCAAGTCCATTACTTACCATATCCAAGCAAAAGACGAGATAAAGTAAATTGGTGGGCTATGTGTAAGATAAAGGCGCGAAGTGAACTTGACATGCCAGAGACTGTTGTTACGGCTTTTCAGGATGACGTCACAGAACATCATCTCATTGTTACGACATCTGACGAGGCACCCATACTTGTTGATCCAACTGACGAAGCAGAAGAAGTTGAGATTCCATCATCATCATCTGAGGAAGATGAAGAAGTTGACATTCCATCTTCTTCTTCAGAAGAAGATGATTCTGATTCAAATTATGAATAAATAGCTAAGATGACGAGTAGCTAGTATTGTTGTAATGAACATTAGATTATGCGTTGTTATTTTTGAATGTTGATGAAGAAATTTATATTACACCATCTTTAAATTATGACAATGAATTATATGTTATTTTTTATGCGTTATTGTAAAATTACAGATGAGAGGACAGCCCAACAATAGAGGTAGGGGTAGACAAACCCCTGTCACCGACGAACCTGTAGAAGAGGTTAACGCAGAAGCAGGGGAAGGTACACAAAACCCTGTCACCGACGTATCTGTTCATGAGGAGCCACGTTCTCGAGTTCCATCCGAGAGGACGCATATTTATCCTCAGGGGTACGTCAATGTGTAATCTTATTTAACATTAATTAATTATTTGAGCCGACTTATAGTTTTTAATGCACACAGAAACCGTCTTCATGATTCTCAGAATCATGATTCTGGGACGGTATCGAGGCATATGCTTCGAATATACAGACAACGGTGGTATCTCGAAGGCCACCAATGGAAGGGTCTTAGTCACGACCAGATTGGTTTCTACTTTGAGGAACTGAAGGTAATTATCATATTTTCTATTATATTAATGTCTTGTTATTCTAACTTGTTTGTTTACTTTGTTTAGAAATACTTTTGGTGGGACCAGTGCTATAGTGAACAATTCATTAGAAGCGTCTTCGAAAAGCATGCTGCTATACGGTATTCAGACACATTAACTAAAATGAAGAAAAATAACAAGAAATGTGCGACCGTTCCCGATGCGATTTGGCAAGCCTGGCAGAGACAATGGACAACACCAGAAGCACAACAGCTGTCAATCACCTACCGTGCATATAGACGAAGCGCTCCAACAGGACATGAAGGTCCAGTGAAGCATACTGGAGGGTCTCGGTCTTCTTTTAAGCTCAAAAAAGTTTTGGTATGATTGAAAAATATTCTTACATAGAATCTCTTAAGTTTTATGAGTAATCAATTGTTTTTTGTGATAGGCTAAGGAGCTTGGACGGGAGCCGACTCTCCCTGAGCTTCATGTGCGCATGCACACGAAGAAAGACGATCACTCTCATTTCATTGACCAGAAATCCAAAGATGTTCATGTAAGTCAATTCTAATTTATATTGGTTTTGATTTCCTTGAAGGAAAGACATTTGTATTGTGTTTGTGTGTTGCATTTGGGCATTTTGTGTATGTGATAAATGTTATGAATGGTGGGTAGCGTTTATAGGTTTGCAGGTCACTGTTGAAAAATGGGTAATGTTCGTAATATAGGGGAAGTGCTGTCAAATTTTTAAAAAATATTTAATGTACATTTATTTAATGTGCATTTCTTGAATTGCAGGATCGATTTCAGGCTGAGCGTGCTCTTGCTGAACAGTCTCAACGCACTGGCGAGGTCGAGGGTAGCTCAACATCAGTAGCGGTAGACGATAACGAGTTGTTCTTGTCTCTGGATGGAGTGAAGGGGCACCGTATTTACGGGATAGGCACATCGTCTTCATCATATCAGTTATCCTCTCATCAGCGTCGTCGTGCCTCCACCAGCCACTCACAAGAGAAAGAAGGACAGACAAGCATGGACGAGCGCCTTAAGGAGATTAGGGAGCAGATGAGGGCGGAGGTGCAGGCGGAGGTGCAGGCGGAGGTGCAGGCGACGAGGGCGGCGATGCAGGAGAAGATGAGAGAGTTCCAATCCCGCTATGAAATGCAAGCGGAGGCCCAAGCTAGACTCCAGGCTACACTTCAGGGGCACATAGCACAATTGATGTCCACATTGCCCCCCGAGCATCGTCCAAGAGATCAGAATGAGGACCATAACGTTCCAGATCAGAGTGACAAGTGATAGATATGGTTCGAACTTGTCGGTTACTCGAAACAATTACTTGTTTGTTACTTGAAACAATTACTTGTGGGATTATGTTTTTTATTCGAACAACTATTCCTTAATTACTATTCACTTTTATAATGTCTACATCTTTTCAGTATTAAATAGGTTTAACAGGAAAATAAATATATATAAATCTGAATTTGTAAAAAAACCTAAAATTAGCGTCGAAATGGGTCAATTAGCGTCGAAATGGTGCTCGCTAAATGCTCGAATTATAATTGTTTCGTCAATAATTAGCGACAAAATGGGTAAATTAGCGTCGAAATGGGTCGATTAGCGTCGAAATGGTGCTTGATAAGTAGCGACGAAATTTGCTAATTAGCGTCGAAAATTAGCGTCGAATCTTTGCATGCTAATCCGGATTTTGAATTTCGACGCAAGGCAGCTGGGGTTGGAAGGCGATTTAGCGACAAAGTGTTCGACGCTAATTGCGTCGAAAAAAAAATTCGACGCTAAATTTGGTTTGCGACAAGGGTATTACCGACAAACCGTTAGCGTCGAAATATAGGAGATTAGCGTCGAAAAATTTCGACGCTAATCTCCTGTTTTTTAGTAGTGATTGCTGTCAAACTTTCTCGTTTTGTTTTTCGCGAATTCTCTATTACGAATAACTCAATTTCAATGTTTACAAATTCTTTTTTCGCGAATTTGAGTAATGATTTTCGAGATTGGAGTACTGATTTTCGGTTGTGTTTTTCCCGGAAATCAGATGCGAATGAATAAGTCTGATCATGAAAAACAATTTGGGATCATGAAAAACACGTCTTAGAGTGTGAAAAATACGTCTTAGAGCGTGAAAAAATAGTTCCTATAATTTATCGACTCTTTTTTATTATGAACAACAAATCTTAGATAGTGAAAAATAAGTTTTAGATTGTGAAAAACAAGTTTGGGATCGTGAAAAACAAGCTAGATCAACAAATTTTAGATTGTGAACAATGAATCTTAGATCACGAAAAAACAAGTTCCAGACTATGAAAAACGAGTTTCAGATCGTGAAAATAAATGTGAAGTGTGAATAAACAAGTTTTGGATTGTGAACAATGAATCTTTGATCATGAAAAACAAGTTTTTGTATGTGAAAAACGAGTTTCGGATTGTGAAAACATGTGTAAATTATGAATAACATCACGAAAAGCAAGTTTTAGAGTGAACAACAAGTCTTATATCGTGAAAACGAGGATAACCAAAATTCAACCAGAATTAGAGAACATAACCACAGTGCACCAAAAATTGCAACAAATATAGACAAACCCAAAACAGTGGCCAAATATGCAGAATTTCATCCCTCACAAATATCGAACCATAAATTTCAAATTAAATAACTATACATGCTTAATCTATCCGATTAAAGAATCTCAATCTGCAATAGATCTCAACAATTTTTTTTTGAAATCATCATAATCACAAGAAAGTTCTAAGAAGTTACTGAAGTTCAAAAGAAAAGTAATCACAAAAATGCAGTATTGTTGGAGCCTCTGCCTTGCTTACTCCTTGCAGTTAAACTCAATCTTGTTAACGTATACCTGCAAATGACTTGATAAACCAAGAAACTAGCATCCATAAATAAAAAGATGGGATCAACATAGAGATAAGTTTAACTGCACTAAGTCTGCATACCGGAATGAAGCCCCATTATCCCCAGATGAAATGATTTGCAAGGGAGTACTTTTCTGCTCATTCAACTAATTCATCTACTTCTGACTCACTTGGTTCCTCACTTAAGAAATAACAATCATTATCAAATGAGTATGATCTTTTGCGATACAAAAAAATATTTGAAGGGATTCAAGGAGTATGTTATTGATTTTGTAAGTAGTGAATTTACCTGAAACATCAAATCAGTAAATGTCAATCCGAGAATCACAAACAACAGAAAAATTCTCAAATCTTTAACAATCACGTCAAAGGAAGAGGCCATAAATCGCGAATTTCATAGTCCAAACTGTAACTGGAAAAGAAAAACGACCAGCAAACAAATAATTGCCGAAAAGAGAGAGATTATCCAATAAACAACAAAGATCGGTTGATTGAGCGAGACAGAGATGCGGTGAACCGAAGAGAGCGGCATAACAGCGATAGCCCTTTCATTAGTAAACGCAGCATCACAATTTCTAATTAGCCAAAAATGGAGGATATAAGATTCGACAACAACAACCGAAGCCTCTATTGAAGGTGGAGATCTTGAGATAGGAAGCGAATCTGGAAGCCAGTAGACTTGATGCCATTGGAAAGAAAGCAGATATGCTTGAAGGAGAATCAGATCTGATTATGCCTCAGCCTCGTTGTTGCCGATCAGTAGTTATCAGCCGCCGGATAAAGTGAGTCTCCGGTTAGAAGGATGGATCCGGAGGAGAACGAGTACCCTTGCGATAGGAGAAAGGAAGTGAGGGAGTAGGTAGTGCGATCGACGAACCCAATTAAGCGGCCCAAAAATGATAAGTTGGATATGAGAGAGGTTAAATCCCTAAACTTAGGGAAGAGATCTTAATTTACTTTATTATTTTCTGTTTTTATTATTAGCTTTTAATCTCAACCCTAAAATGTAACTCAATCTGACGGTTTATGTAATAACCCTCTATTTCTGAAGGTTATTTTGGTACTTTGATATTCAGTTGATTTTATGAATGTTATCTTTTGGATGAATTGAGCAGATAGTCTCCCAGAGACTATCTGTTATACGTATCTCTGTAACTGTCGTTAGATTCTCGACGAGCACGTTGGATAGGTTCTCGACGAGCGTGTTGGATAGGTTCTCGACGAGCGTGTTGGATAGGTTCTCGAGGAGCATGTTGGATTGGTTCTCGACGAGCATCTTGGAGAGATACTTGACGAGCAGATAGTCTCCCAAAGACTATCTGATCTATGTGTCTCTTTGGCCGTCAACAGATACTCGACGAGCACCTCATGGAGATGCTCGACGAGTAGTATCTGTGATCTGTGGTGTATCAACCATAAAGTGGTTCCATAAATTTAATTAGATTAAATTTTGTTTATTAGTGATTTCCTTAATTAAAATTAGGGTTTGGAGGTATCTATTCTACCCCTATATAAACCCACCTCCGTTCCACATATTTTTATATCTCTTTAAACGGCCGCACAAATAAACGAAACAGAGGTTTCGTTTACTCCCCCAGCCGTCTTCCTCCTCTGTTTCGGTCGTCGCTTGCCAACCACCGCAGCACCTCCTCCCTCCTCCGGAGAGAGTGCCTCCCTTCTCGGTAAAGTCGACGACGCTCCCCTGTTTCGGCGCCGACGAAAGCTGCTCCGCGCCACCGGTTCGTCCGCTATCATAGTCGTCGACGGCATCGTCGAAGTCGGTTCAGTGGTCGTCTTCACCGTGGCTCCGCCCCCGTCGTCGTCGACCGTCGGTAAAGCTCCGAGCTTTCAATGTTTTTAGTTTGTATATATAGCTCTGGTGTGCTAACCTTTCCGGTTCCGTTCCCAGCCCTATCCATCGCCGTCGTGCCGCTGTTGTGCCACCCGCAGTCACCGCCGTCGTTCGTCATCCTCCGGTGAGTTGCTGGGTTGCCCTGTTTCATTGAATTGCAGTTGTTCACTTCCTCTGTATAAAGAGAACGAAGGTGGAGACTGAAGACAATCCTTATATCACTTATGATTTGTATATTTGGTTCATCTAATTTATACTTATGATGTGATTAACCATATATCACATATGTATACACGAAGGTGAAGACAAATTCATACATACTATTACATTCTCCTAATTTGTAAACTAATCATATATTTATTTATAAATATATATTGAGTATAATAATATTCAATAAGGTTAGTTTATTTTGTAATTGACTCCTACTTAAGATTGATATAATTTAATGAGATAATTATATCAAACAAAGTCTAATTATAATCTTATTCGTGTGTTTGGGTACCGCGTTGGATCGGAATTCTTGAAGATCGAGTTCGTTGACAAGGCTCCAAACTCCATCTGAGATCCCGATAAATTCCCGTAACTAAGGCAAGTGGCGGTTCGCTCTTGCTTATCTATTTGCTTTTATTCCATATTTGTCTTAATTAACAATGAATCGATTGTTATATTAAGTTGGGTAAAATATTATTCTCTTGTGTGTTGGGAACTTTAATAACCTAAAATAAATGTTATTTAGGTTTATGCATATAGTGGATATACTATATATATGATGATATTTATATTATTACCTTAGGGTGATAGATGGACTTGTTGTGGATTGTTGTGGATATGTATACTATATAGTTAGAACGAGTATTCGTAGGAACACTATGTACCTCACGAGGTCTAGTGGTTTCTTTATAACTGGTATTAGGAGGATTTTGCCCTAATAGCCTTTTTGGTCATGATCATACCCTTATCCTTATATGAGGGTGGTGCACACAGCTGGTGCCGATTATCGGGATTATTCCCTTGTTCTCATTGCGAGACATCATTAAAAGCTTCAACGTAAATCGTTTTGGAAGTACGAAAGATAAGCACTTTTGTGCATAATTAATGTGTTCCGGACAATTAGTACAACTTGGAAAATTGTCTGGCCTCCTGGGTAAGTAAGCCATCTTTCCGATCTGAATTCGCACAACACGTATGCGGTGAGGTTGGTCGTTGACCCAATTATTCATGGGGGTGATTTCAAAACCTATTGCTTGAATTATATAAAATGTTCCCACACAGTTATTATATTAATATTATATTAATATCTTCCCATAAGACTCAACTTTTTGGAGTCTTCTCTTGTTATATATACATACATATATATATATAGTATTATATCTCTTCCTTATTCCGTGGAAGTGTCGGAGTTGCCTTGGTTATCGGCTTTTTATTCGAGAAACCGTTAGGTTTAACTAGATACGACTACATAGAGCATCACATAAATCCCACTGCATAGTCTCTCGACTAACCAACCACTATTTTTTCCTTATGGTTGGCTGGTGTCATCCGTCTCTTTACGGCACATCAGGTGGTAGCTTCAAGGATTGAAGATTTCGGGCGCAGGGCAGTTGAAGATTATTTGTTTTGTTTGTTTCAGTTTCAACAAGGTTACGATCTGTTTATGATTAAGTCTTCCGCTATATTATTATTTTTGGGATTTGGTTTTGCATTGTAAGACAATTATTTATTATTAATACATTGAGTATTTGTTTTTTTTTCATTTAATGTTCTAAGCCTTAGTAACTTCGGGTCGATGATTCGGGGTTACTGGCGGTAATATTCCAAGGTAATTTGGGGGTGTTACAGTTTATAATAGTACTACTATTTTACCATAACTCACTGTTTTACGTGAACCTAAATCTATCTTCCATAATCTATTTTTTTAAACTAGATATGTCCGGTGATCCAAGATTTGGACTGACGGGCTAGAAAAATACGTGAAGTATTATTATTTGGTATTTCATAAACGAGTAGAAATTATATCACGTGATTTTTTTATCTAATATTCTTATACGTAAAATAGAATATTCATATACCTATTCCGGATATAAATACATGTCTTTAGACAAAAGTTCACACAAATCAAGCTAGAAATTACTTATCTAAATAACCCTAGTAAAGTACATTGGAAATGTAAAAAGGTAAATAAAGTAGCTTTAATGTAATGATTGCATAGAGGTAAATATGGTAAAAGTAGGAAAAAGTTGGTAAAATGATATGTATTTGTATCCAAGAAAAGTGATATAAAATGACATGTATTTGTATCCAGAGGGAGTATATATTATAAATATTAAAATACGCATAAATAATTGATGTGATGAAAAATGTCATATTGAATCACAGTATAATGATATCTTGGGATAAGAACTAGTTTAATTCGTGTTTCATGCAAATGTTTATCCAATATTTTTATTTTGAAAATAATAATTGTGCTTATATAGGCTCCGTTCGGCCGAGTTTTTTGGAGCTTAAAATAGCTCTTTTTTTCTTAATTAGCATCTTGAGTGTTCAGTAAAATAAAATAAAACTAGCTTAACAAGCTTAAACAATACTATTTGTTTACTATTTTATACGAAACTCGTTATATATCATCAAATCACAAACTAAATGATAATAAAATTAAAAATTATTCCAAAGTCTAACATATTTCATAAAATTTGAAAGTCAACAATTAAGAAAAATACAATATCAAAACATATTAGATTATTCCAAAATTTTGAAAAAGTAATAGTATAGATCAATTGATAACATAATCTTCTACCATTCCACATTCTTAAAGCAATTGTATATATGATGTTCTTTATTCTTTTAACTAACCATCTTCGCCTTCCTTTACAAAAAGCGATATAGGATCTCGATCATATCATTCTTCAAGATAGGAATCATTAAAAATATGCTTGAGTTATGCTTATATAATCAACTAGGTTTTTATTACCCATGCTTCGCATGGGTTTTATCATTTTAGGAGATTATATATAGATTGAACATTATTTATATTGTATGCGTTTAATATAAATAATTAAGCAACACACAAATGTGTTACCCCTCATGTTCTGATTAGTTAATATTGTAGTTTATATATTCGTGCTTAGCTTTTGGCAAGTTGAGACAAACTTTGATTTATTCATGTAAAAATTTTGATCAATCTAAATATTGATATACAAATATATAAATGAAATGAGAATAATATTTTTGTCAAAATGAATAGGTTATAGATACTGTGACATGGACATGTTTAAAAATGCCACATACCCATAAGCACTTAGATACAACAATAAACCGAATCAAAATATCTTTAAATTTTAAATTGGAAAATTAATCATTGGGCTTATGTTGTTCCGCCATTATGCATTTAGAAATCATCGTTTGATTTTTAATTCTATTTTTTTCTGTATAACGATATCTTTTATATTTGTGGCAAACTATTTATATGTATTAGTCTAAACAGCTTGGTCGCAAGCCGAGTGTCCCAGATATGTATAGCCATCTACACACCACGAAGAAGGACAAGAACCTCTTGGTGGACAAGAGGGCCCAGAACATGACGGTAAGTTGTAGACTAATAACATGTTATGCGTTTTTACTATCTAACTGATATGTTTTTCAATCTTACTATAGGACGCGATCGCTCAGAAGCTTGTTGCTAGCGTCCCATTCATCAATCGGAGAGGTGGTTGCTCGAGCATAGAAGACGTGGACGAGACCAAGTTGTTTTTGGATATCGAGGGAACCAATAAGAAGCATCGAGTGTATAGACTTGGTTCAACGACCAATGCATATATCAATACAGCTCACAACAGGGCGTAACCTGGCTTATCACGACCCAACTCATATTCACAGTCTAACGTAGAGAAGGTTCATTGGTGTGTTCAAAAAATCCAGGAGAAAATGCATAAGAAAATGCAGGAGAAAATGCAAAAAACGCAATTGCAAATGCAAATGCAAGCACAAGCATAGGCACAAACGTAGGCATAAATGGTCGAGCTTGTTCGGGAGGAGGTGTCGAAGTTGATGCTGAACCTTCCTCTATAGCATTGCCCATCATCAAGCGATGACGACGATACTACAACAATGTAGTATTTTTATGTTTTATTTCTTAACAGTTATGATCTGGATGAACTTTGTTTGTGGTGTTTTGTATGTTATGATCTGGATGAACTTTGTTTGTAGTGTTTTGTATGTTATGATCTGGATAATATAACTTTATGTTTGTGTAAACTTTGAATACCGTGTTTGAATATGAATGTAAATCTTGAATTACCAGGTTTTTGTTGGAAAACGACAAAATGACGTAAAACCAAAAAAACCTTCCTTTTCGCGACGGATTTAGACATAAATTGAGATGAATAGAGGTTTCCAAATGATATATTCCAAAAATATAGGCGACATATTAGCGATGGAGTGGTGACGGATTGGCGATGGATTTAGTAACGGGTTGGCGAGAGATCTAGTGACGTGATAGCGACGAAATTGGAAAATGCCTTCAAATATTACCATTTTGTGACGGAAATCCTTCGCCATTTATAAAAAAATTATCGGCAAAACGTATCCTACTAGTCTCAAGGGGGACTGGGATTTGCGATGGACAGTTTATATTCGCGACGGATGATCCGTTGCTAAATCCGCGACGAATAACCGATTCCGTCACTGAAAGTGATTCACGATCACAATGGAACTGGTGGACAAGGTCCATCGGGAATCCGTCGCTATCTGTGATTGGCGAAGGATTGCTGGTGATTAGCAAAGGACTATTGGTCCATCGGAATTTTCTAGTAGTGCCTATTTTACATTGTCAACAACAGTCAACATAAAATTCAACTATACATTTGTTTCAGTTTCTTCCCAACTCTCTTCTAGCTCCGTTTTATTTTTTCCTGGAATAGCCTATGGGGTTGTAGGAAGTGAAAGGAATATTATGCTAAATTTGCAACAATCAATAAGGATAGATACATCATTGTGCTTGGCTCTTTGTGGTGATTAAATGTACTGAGGGTGAGCCGGAAGTTTGTTAAGTCTTAGGAGATCCCATTCTTGCACAAATTGAGAGAATGATGACAAGCCATGAGAACCTTAGTGACTAGCTTCTCTGTTGTTCAATGCACAAGAATTCAGAAACAATAGACTCTTATTTTTGAATTAGTTTTGCTACGAATCCAACATCAACAGGGGTTGCGAATCCAACTTTCTCAAGCCTTTCCCATCATTAATGGCGGAAGGCCAAGCTTTGAGATTAACTTAGCTGAGAATAGAGATGTGTCAACTTCAAGTGGTTTCTTTGAGGGCACTTTTTCTTTCATTTTAGTGACTTCAATGACAAAAAACATACAAAAGGCTTTGAAACATCAAAAAAGGCTGTTAGACTTGTTCGAAAAAAAAACATTTTTTAGAAATAGAAAAAACAATGAATACAGGAAAAAACCATAAAATTATATGTAAGAATTACAAACATTCAATATAAAGTTAATAAACCTTCAATTTGAAATTTATGAACCTTTGATATAAATTCATGGACTTAAAGTAAAAAACTCATGATCCAAAATAAAACATTCTTATAGGCTTAAGAAATCATAGGTGACTAAATTATATCATAAAGTTCAAAAGAAAGTTTATCAATCTTAAAAAACGTGAACCTTCAACTGGAATTTTGTAAAAGAATCTTCAATCTAAATTCTATGAATCTTCAATATAAAATTTACAAACCTTTACTATACATTATTGAACCTAAAATATAAAATTCGTATCTCATAACAATGATTCAAATTGACTTGCAAACTCTCATAAATATGTGAATGAGCTTATTAGAGAAAACTCATGAATTTACTATAGAAAATTCATGAATTTGAAAAAAAATATTATAAACTCATGAACTCACTATAGAAAATTTGTGGACCAGAAAAAAGATCAACGACGTTCATTTTTTTTATGAAAGATGTGAACCTCCAATATAATTTATTAAAAACAATTTATTAACATGTAGTATAAAATTTATCAACTTCAACATAAAATTCACGAACCTTTGATATAAATTCATGAACCTAAAATATAAAATTTATGCACCTTACATATAGTTTTGTGAACCTCAAGTATAAAACTTTAACCTATAACAAAAAAATCTTTTAGACTTGCAGAATCTCATAAAAATCATGAATCTTTGAAAAGGTTTTTGAACTTGTAAAGAATCTTCAAAACAATATCTTAGACATCTAGAAGAAAATTCATGAGTCTGAAAGACGTGAACTTTCAATAAAAGTTTCGTGAAATTAATTTATGAACTTGTAATATAATATTAATAAACCATTGATATAAATTTATGAACCTAAAAATATGAACTTGTAAAGAATCTTCAAAACAATATCGTAGACATCCAAAAGAAAATTCATGAGTCTTATAAACGTGAACTTCAATAAAAGTTTCGTGAAATTAATTTATGAACCTGTAATATAATATTAATGAACCATTAATATAAATTTATGAACCTAAAATATGAAATTGATAGCCCGTAAAACAACATGGATTGAAATGAAAAAAAACTTATGAACCCGCAATATAAAGTTCTGAATATACAATACTAAATCATGAGCCCATAATATAATATTCATGAATCTTGAAAAAAGGCTTCTCCATCTATCTTCTTTTTCAACTCTTCTATAATCTTCCATTCTTCAAATTCATCATTCTTTTTACAATTAGAAAACTACCAAATCCTTGAAAACTTCCCCCAACGTTGCTCTACGCAACCTCAACAAAACTCACGATATAAAAAATTCATATTTTTATAAATAGGTGAGTTAGTCCATGAGTCAAACTCATGAACCAGAATTTTTTTAATAGAAATCCAAAAGAAAATTCATGATCAAAAAGACGTGAACCTTCATTTAGATTTTGTTGATTTTTTGATGAACTTTCAATATCAAAAACTTGCAAATATGAATTCATGAAGCTACAATATAAAATTCACGAACATATTATAAAAACTCATTAGTCATTAAAAAAAGTATCTTGAACTCGCAAGAAAATAGTAATAAATTAAAAATTAAATCGACTAACACAAGGGAAAATTATTAAAATATTTAAAAAACCAATAGAATTAAATGAAAAACTTATAAACCTGCAATATATATTCATGAACCTAAAATATAAATTCATGAACGTATAATACAAAACTCAATAGTATTTAAAAAGAAACACTTGAAATTTATAGAAAAAATATTCATAAATCAAAATAAAAAAAATCTGATTAACTACAAGGAAAAAACATAGATTTTATAAAAAAAAACAACAAAATTAAATGAAAAACCTTTGAACCTGCAATCAAAAGTCATGAACCAACAATATAAATTCATGAACATATAATAAAAAACTCATTAGACTTGATAAAGAAGCTCTTGAAATTGCTAGAAAATATTCTTAAATTACAAATAAAAAATTCAATAAACTACAAGGGAAAAAAAGCATAAAATTAAATGAAAAAAACAATAGAATTAAATAAAATAACTTGTGAATTCTCAATATACATTCTTGAGCGTATAATACAAAACTCATGAACCTTCAAACAATACTTTTGAATTTGTGAGGAAAAAAACCATGAAATACTTAAAAAACAAACTTAAATAAAAAATTATGAACCCGCAATATAAAAGTCATGAACCCACAATATAAAAACCATGAACCCATAATCTAACACTCTATTACGAAAAACTATAAACCTAGATAAAACTTGTGAAGGGAACAAAAATCTTTATAAATTTGCAAAATCTCATATATAGACCATGAGGAATTTGAACCCACATTAACACAAACACGTTGCCCTGCTGTTTGAGCTAATATGCTACCACCTATACAGAAAACATCATTATACAAGCCATTTATATCTCATGCACAAACAACCATACAACCTAAGCTTCAACAAAAACAAAAAACAAACATACAAGTTGCACGATGTAGCAATAACAAGGCACATAGAAAATTTGATGCAATAACATACAACAATGACCATTCTCGCCAACAAATTGAACAAGCTAAAGCATGAGCACATCAAACACCTCATGTAGAACAACATTAGCTCTTCAAGATGCCATGGACAACTAGCAAAACATGAGTAGCAAAAGAAGCATCATTTCTTGGAACAATGCACACCTCACTATGGTACAAAATATGCAGTTCTTGTATAGAACATGATGTAGAACACTTAGAAGGATGCCTCTAAAACAATATCAGATCAACACCTATATCACAATGACTATACCTTCTGATGGACCAAGGCTTGATCTGTGGAAATGTCTAAGAAAAGAAATGTTAGCACTACTAAGAAAGCTTCACTAAATCTAAACAAACTCTATAGACCTCTATTAAGAATGTATGGAGCCTTTCAGACCATTATTGAAGTCAAATCATGATAGAAACTCAAACATATACAAGGGTGGAAGGATAAACTAATCTGCAGCTGATGTGGAACTTCCACAGAGCTTAGGGTGTGATGCTTGCAAATTAGGTGCTATATGGTCTGAGATGAAAAACAAATAACAAAAAGCTAACGACAACGAAAAAACAACCTTCAAAATACCATCCATTACTTTTAGAAGCATTTATTCCATTCATTACTCTGCATAGCCAAGAAAATAATTCAATAGGAACTTGGTCAAAATATTATCTCAGGATGTTATAACTTAGAGCATAATTCTTTCTAAAAAGGGAAGAAATTAGAAGCAATGGAGAAGTACGTGATAGACTCAGCCAATCTATGAAAATGTGGAAAACTGCCTTCATGACACTGATAACTAGGATCTACAAGGACATTTGTTGTCACTACTAGTACCTACAACACAGTTTAAAGATATGAAAATATGCTTAATTTTGATGTCTAGAGTGTTAAATAAGCCACATTACAACACATCATTAATAAATAAGCCACATTACAACACATCATTAATAAACTTGGCTTGTTTAAGTGCTTAATCTGAAAAAAATAACTTTCTAGCTCTATATAACAAAGTATATACTAATATCACTCATGAAAATGTGTTTAAATAAATGTTTTTTACCATCAAAACTAGGGAATCTTAACAGCCTTCTAGTTTATGCAAACAAGGTCGAATAAGTTACAACAAGGGGATTCAAATACACCTTGTTTCCACCACAAGGAAGACCAACGTCATGCTACTAATCGCATCAAGGGCCTTTTCAATGCGAATGGTGTGTGCATACAATATAAAGTTGGAGTCGAAAATTTTTACTTTCTATGACAACTTGTTCAAATCCGAAGCATGTATTGACTTGGATGAAACAATCTATAACATCTCGTGTGCAATTTCGGAGGATGTGAGTGGTGAACTGGATTGTATGCCTACTATGGATGAGATTCGGGTTGCCTAATTTCATATGCATCTCACCAAAGTACCTAGCATTGATAGTATACACGCTATATTTTTTCAACGTTTCTACGAGATTATGGGGAACAAATTTATTGCTTATGTACAATGTTGGTGGAAGGGGGAGAGGTCTCTAAGGGAGTTAAAGTATAATTTTGCGACTCTGACTCCAAAACTTAAGGACCCAAAGAAAGTTAGTGACTGTAGGACATTAGGCTATGTACCGTGCTTTATAAAATTGCTTCCAAAATATTGGCAAATCAGCTCAAACCTGTGTATAGTGCTTTTATTCCAAATAGGATGATTACTGATAATTCCACGATTGCCTTTGACGCTTTCCACAAGATGAAATAACGAAAAATCAGGGAAGGGACTTGGTGCTAAACTTGATATGTATGAAGGCATATGACCGTGTGGAATGGGCGTTTCTTGAGGCTGTTATGAGTAGAATCGGTTCCTCACGTGCATGGGTTAAACAAGTTCTTAGCTGCCTCAACATGGTCCAGTTCTCATTCAAATACGTCTATGGACATCTTACTCTAACCCGTGGTTTGCGTTAGGGATGCCCTCTCCCGCCTTATCTTTTCATCATGCATGTGTGAAGAAGGACTGTCTTCTTTGATTTATAAAGCTGCTGGCTTGGGGTTGATACATGAGATTCAAACTTGTCATTCGGGCCCACCAATCACGTACCTCTAATGGCAGCTGGCACTTTGCTAAACCGAATTTTTTTGAGTTCTCGGTTATAACTGACATTTTCAGTGTATATGAGACAAAAGGTCAGTATGTCGAAATTGGGAACTTTCTTTCGTGCCAATGTGAAAGTTGTTGTCCGCTTGAGTTTCTAAGATCTGTTGGGTGTGAAGGAAGTAGTTTGTTATTCAAAATACATGGGGTTGCCAACTATTGCGGGGAGGTCGAAAAAGATTATCTTTGATGGAGGTTAAAAAGAGCATTTAGAAGAAAGCTAATGGTCGGAAAGAAAAGCTAGTCAAAGTTATTAAAATCTAGATCTGGATCTTAAACACTTATGATGTTACGATCCAAGATAGATATCTGATCCAGATATATCGCTATACTCTATTTGTATCAAAATTTTATTGTGGATCTTATTGGATCTCTTAATATCAATAGGATCTTACGATTTTATCATCCGTGTAAGATTCTAATGTTGAACTTTTGTGAGACACTAACGCCTGTATGAATCTTATTATTCTATATTTTATTTTTCATATGATTAAAATCTCTATATATGTGCATCTCTCATATAGTAGTATTAGATCAAAATCCTATGATTTACTCATTTGTGATCTACAACTAAAACAATCCATACGTGATTGTTTATAATTTGCAAAGAATAATCATCCCTTTGAACCAATGCTTTAAATTTTATTTTCTAGACTTCAAATTTAGAATAGATTTTTTGTAGTACAATGTTTATAATTGAATATCAAATTGTCTTTTATTAATTGTTAAGTCTTATGACACTAAGATCAAATTATACGATCCGATCTCAATGATTCTTCATGATCCGATCCAAAAATCTCGATTTAAATAACTTTAAGGCAGGGGCGAGAGGTACTTTTTAAATCTGTGCTACATGCGATACCCTTGTATGTACTGAGCATTTTCCACTTGCGTAAGACCTTATTTGACAAGATCAATGTGATGCTAGCATGGTTCTCGTTGGGATTGTGAGATCGGGAACATAAAGCACACTAGCTTTCTTGGGCTAAGTTGTGCATGCCGAAGAAACATGATGGATAGGATACCAGGATCTCAATGTTATTAAGTATTAACCATCTTAATTGGTTGGCGGGATGAGTCCTGGGTGCACAGTATTTCTGATGGTCTACTTTCTTAGAAGCACAATTGTGGTGATCATCCGAGTTACTCTTGGGTGAGTATCTGATGAGTAAAACGTCTGCTCCTTGGTGGACTTTATCGGTGTGTAGGCACTAGTGTGATTATAACTGCTCTATTGATAGAAGACTTTTGCCTGGTCATTTATAGACATGCAAAAGTGCGCTATGAAAAATAGAATTCTTTAAACTCTTAAACAGACTAAAACAAACTAACCCAAGGGCAGTCTAGTGGAAGTACGGGTCAAAATCTCGGGAGATATAGATACGTAATAATTATAATTTATGCCAATCTCAACAATAACAAATCACAAGAATGCAAGTCTTGTCAGGACCAACATTCATGTGAACACATCAGGGATTACAGAAAAAGTCACACAAATAAACAAAGAACAAAAAGGAAAAGAACAAAGCAATGCGAGAATGAAATATGCAAAACACTTAACTGAGTCTATACATCTCCAGTAGAAAAGTTGATCATAGAAATTCATCAAATACCCAACACGCAGTTGAGTTCTTACTCCTATACTAATTTAACTAGAACATCAAATAGAGCATAATAGTCCTATCCATATTAGTTGACCACGACAAACCCATCAATGATTCAAACCATATGAGGCATTAAGCAAAGAGCATCAAGATATGAGCATGAGCGACTAGCCCTAAATATCAATTCTCTACAAGAAAACCCTAACACAAACAAATACTAGAATAACATGCTAGATTTTAAGGAATAGAAAGCATTAAACAAGCACAATCTATCCGAGCAGTGGATATAATCAACACATAGACTAGTTGGTCAAACTAAAAAATATATCAATCAATCCTAAACAACTAAGCTCAAGATAAAAGATAACATCATGAAAGCAATAGGTAAGGGTAGAAAATCTCCCAACTTAATCAAACTGAAAACTTCATAATCCGGCTAAGCGAAAGAGCTTAGCACATGTTCATATTGTACAATAATGGAAAACTAGGGCAAAATCCCCCTAGGTAGAAATTACCAAGGAAGAAGTCATGAAATAGAAATAGAAGTTCTCCTTAAATACTAAAACCTAAAATCAAATCTTCCAATAATAAGATAAGGAAACTAATAATAATAATAATAATAATAATAATAATAATAATAATAATAATAATAATAATAACTACCTTAATTAATTCATCTAGAATAACAAAGATATGAAAACTAATATTAAACTATGCAGAGAATCTCGGCCAAACTCCAATCATGGAAATCTAGCAATGGCGGCCAACTTGCAAGGGAAATCAACGAACATTAAGAAAGGACCACCAGCGGGCACCTAAGACCCGTAGATGGGCGCCGCCATTCCATATATGGGAATCTTACGTGGACATCACCGGCGGGCGCCAAAGGATGGAGGCGGGCACCGCGGGTCACAAACACATCTCATGAACTTCAACTTCTCTTCTTATGAACCTTGATCTTCATCTCTCGTCTTCTCTTCGGTTATTCTAATATCTTTGTCTTTGGCTTCTTGACTCGGTCTTGATCTTCATTCAAACTCATCAAAGTCTCGCAAGCTATCATTATATCTAAATCACTCTAGATAACTTTATCTTGCACATATTATATAGAACAAGCAATGTATCCAAATATGCACTAATTTATCTCATATGGTACCAATAATACCATCAAATCCTTAAATAATAAAAATATATGTGTCATAGACGTGCCTATCAAGCTCCCTCACACTTGAATTCCACTCTTCTCGAGTGGAATGCGCTACCACTTTATATGACATGAAAATCATGTAGAACTATAAGTGAAAAGTCATTAACAAGAAAAAGGACACAATATGCTCAAACCAACCTAAACTCCACTAAATGATCTCAACTCATAAATATCATCCAATCTCATCTTCATCAAAGATCAATTCCTAGGAAAAATCTCCATAGTTCAATAACATCAATATACATCAAACAGCATATGAGAACAAATATAACCTAGACTACTCCATGCCATCATCAAATGTGCACCAAAATGCCATATTAATATCGAAATCTCTACTCTACCACACTTCAACACAACCAAGTCCTAAATATGCAATAAAGTTCCACAAGCACAATAAAATGAAAATACATAACTAACCTTCTTCAACAAGCTCGAAACGTGAGTGAATTCATAGATACTACACTTATCTCTCCAATTGAAAACCTACACGAAAACACTCCGATACACCGTACACTTATATCTCTGCTCTAGGTAAAATCAAACATCCTAAGACACTCAATTCTTTTAGACTCCAATTCTTTCTTAGGCGCCCTTTCGGGTTTTCGCCTAACACACTCATAAAACTGTGCTCACCAACCTCACTATCACTATGAATCTTGTTTTTGACATGCATATTACCCGCGAGATACTTGCTTATTACCTGAGTCACCCTTTCGGGTTTTCAACTCCTCCCTAGATTTATGCTCTTTAAATATTTTAAAAAATAATATGTAGAATACCCAACTCCTCTCGCACACTCAAAGTAGACATTATCCTCAATGTATGGACATAAAAGATTAGGGAAAAGAGAGCGATACCCAAAAGTTAAGGTAAAAGTCTTGATGAAAGGAACTCAGAAAACACTCATCTTTGTCTTGAATGGACACTTGTGGTTGCAATGGTTATTGAATATGGATATTTACTTGCAATAGATTGTCAGGGATGAAAGGATTCTGACTCAATCTAGCATATGCAAATACAAGGGTGACAGTGGTGGAAATAGGATATCCGGATAAGTTGTGGAATCATGAATTGGGTTGTCCTTGAGTAGTGATGGACAACAATGGAACTCTTCAGTCTTTAAGATGGTCTTGGGCGGTGAATCCTCACAATACAATAGCTAAATGCTCACATCTCTAAACTCTAATTTTTCTTTAAGGGGATTCCCTTTCAATTTTTCACTCTAGCAACTCTTTCTTTTCTACTTTCACGCCGTCAATTCTTTTGGCTCACGTAATCACTCGTATGTTCTCTAAATTCTTTTCACTCATTTCTTCACCTAAAGACATTTGGAAATGCTTTAGTTCTCTGTCTCGAAACCTCCCATAGTCGCTCAATTTCAAAAACAAGTTCAAAAGCCTTTAAAAAATCAGAATACAAAGTGAAACAAGAAAATAGGTGGCACCAAAATCATAATAGATATCCGACAAAAGACTCTATGAGTTTATGACTCAAAAAATCAAAACAAACTATAGAATAGGGAAATTAGGAATTACCTAGGTTGGGTTGCCTCTCGATAAGCGCTTTGTTTAACGTCGTGGCTTGACCTCATTATGCTCAATCATCCCGGATAAATTGGGATCTTAAATTTCTACGCCAACCTATTATTAATAGTCCCAAGCTT
>NW_027366879.1:0-64720 GCF_046119375.1 Phyllobates terribilis
CATTCAGTCAGTAGCTTCAAACATTTCTGGTATATGAAAAACATGTTTTTCAATGGCAAAAATCAATGAATATTGTAAATGCACAAACAGTAATATCTCCACATTGCACGGTGCAATTCTGAAATTTTTAGCTTTTTCCTGTTAATCCTAGCATGATAAAGAAGATTCAAAGAGAGTGAGATGCCAGCTCCTTTCATTCAGTCAGTAGCTTCAAACATTTCTGGTATATGAAAAACATGTTTTTCAATGGCAAAAATCAATGAATATTGTAAATGCACAAACAGTAATATCTCCACATTGCAAGGTGCAATTCTGAAATTTTTTGCTTTTTCCTGCTAATCCTAGCATGATAAAGAAGATTCAAAGAGAGTGAGATGCCAGCTCCTTTCATTCAGTCAGTAGCTTCAAACATTTCTGGTATATGAAAAACATGTTTTTCAATGGCAAAAATCAATGAATATTGTAAATGCACAAACAGTAATATCTCCACATTGCACGGTGCAATTCTGAAATTTTTAGCTTTTTCCTGTTAATCCTAGCATGATAAAGAAGATTCAAAGAGAGTGAGATGCCAGCTCCTTTCATTCAGTCAGTAGCTTCAAACATTTCTGGTATATGAAAAACGTTTTTCAATGGCAAAAATCAATGAATATTGTAAATGCACAAACAGTAATATCTCCACATTGCAAGGTGCAATTCTGAAATTTTTTGCTTTTTCCTGTTAATCCTAGCATGATAAAGAAGATTCAAAGAGAGTGAGATGCCAGCTCCTTTCATTCAGTCAGTAGCTTCAAACATTTCTGGTATATGAAAAACATGTTTTTCAATGGCAAAAATCAATGAATATTGTAAATGCACAAACAGTAATATCTCCGCATTGCAAGGTGCAATTCTGAAATTTTTTGCTTTTTCCTGCTAATCCTAGCATGATAAAGAAGATTCAAAGAGAGTGAGATGCCAGCTCCTTTCATTCAGTCAGTAGCTTCAAACATTTCTGGTATATGAAAAACATGTTTTTCAATGGCAAAAATCAATGAATATTGTAAATGCACAAACAGTAATATCTCCACATTGCACGGTGCAATTCTGAAATTTTTAGCTTTTTCCTGTTAATCCTAGCATGATAAAGAAGATTCAAAGAGAGTGAGATGCCAGCTCCTTTCATTCAGTCAGTAGCTTCAAACATTTCTGGTATATGAAAAACATGTTTTTCAATGGCAAAAATCAATGAATATTGTAAATGCACAAACAGTAATATCTCCACATTGCAAGGTGCAATTCTGAAATTTTTTGCTTTTTCCTGTTAATCCTAGCATGATAAAGAAGATTCAAAGAGAGTGAGATGCCAGCTCCTTTCATTCAGTCAGTAGCTTCAAACATTTCTGGTATATGAAAAACGTTTTTCAATGGCAAAAATCAATGAATATTGTAAATGCACAAACAGTAATATCTCCACATTGCAAGGTGCAATTCTGAAATTTTTTGCTTTTTCCTGCTAATCCTAGCATGATAAAGAAGATTCAAAGAGAGTGAGATGCCAGCTCCTTTCATTCAGTCAGTAGCTTCAAACATTTCTGGTATATGAAAAACATGTTTTTCAATGGCAAAAATCAATGAATATTGTAAATGCACAAACAGTAATATCTCCGCATTGCAAGGTGCAATTCTGAAATTTTTTGCTTTTTCCTGCTAATCCTAGCATGATAAAGAAGATTCAAAGAGAGTGAGATGCCAGCTCCTTTCATTCAGTCAGTAGCTTCAAACATTTCTGGTATATGAAAAACATGTTTTTCAATGGCAAAAATCAATGAATATTGTAAATGCACAAACAGTAATATCTCCACATTGCACGGTGCAATTCTGAAATTTTTAGCTTTTTCCTGTTAATCCTAGCATGATAAAGAAGATTCAAAGAGAGTGAGATGCCAGCTCCTTTCATTCAGTCAGTAGCTTCAAACATTTCTGGTATATGAAAAACATGTTTTTCAATGGCAAAAATCAATGAATATTGTAAATGCACAAACAGTAATATCTCCACATTGCAAGGTGCAATTCTGAAATTTTTTGCTTTTTCCTGCTAATCCTAGCATGATAAAGAAGATTCAAAGAGAGTGAGATGCCAGCTCCTTTCATTCAGTCAGTAGCTTCAAACATTTCTGGTATATGAAAAACATGTTTTTCAATGGCAAAAATCAATGAATATTGTAAATGCACAAACAGTAATATCTCCACATTGCAAGGTGCAATTCTGAAATTTTTTGCTTTTTCCTGTTAATCCTAGCATGATAAAGAAGATTCAAAGAGAGTGAGATGCCAGCTCCTTTCATTCAGTCAGTAGCTTCAAACATTTCTGGTATATGAAAAACGTTTTTCAATGGCAAAAATCAATGAATATTGTAAATGCACAAACAGTAATATCTCCACATTGCAAGGTGTAATTCTGAAATTTTTTGCTTTTTCCTGCTAATCCTAGCATGATAAAGAAGATTCAAAGAGAGTGAGATGCCAGCTCCTTTCATTCAGTCAGTAGCTTCAAACATTTCTGGTATATGAAAAACATGTTTTTCAATGGCAAAAATCAATGAATATTGTAAATGCACAAACAGTAATATCTCCACATTGCACGGTGCAATTCTGAAATTTTTTGCTTTTTCCTGTTAATCCTAGCATGATAAAGAAGATTCAAAGAGAGTGAGATGCCAGCTCCTTTCATTCAGTCAGTAGCTTCAAACATTTCTGGTATATGAAAAACATGTTTTTCAATGGCAAAAATCAATGAATATTGTAAATGCACAAACAGTAATATCTCCACATTGCACGGTGCAATTCTGAAATTTTTAGCTTTTTCCTGTTAATCCTAGCATGATAAAGAAGATTCAAAGAGAGTGAGATGCCAGCTCCTTTCATTCAGTCAGTAGCTTCAAACATTTCTGGTATATGAAAAACATGTTTTTCAATGGCAAAAATCAATGAATATTGTAAATGCACAAACAGTAATATCTCCACATTGCAAGGTGCAATTCTGAAATTTTTTGCTTTTTCCTGCTAATCCTAGCATGATAAAGAAGATTCAAAGAGAGTGAGATGCCAGCTCCTTTCATTCAGTCAGTAGCTTCAAACATTTCTGGTATATGAAAAACGTTTTTCAATGGCAAAAATCAATGAATATTGTAAATGCACAAACAGTAATATCTCCACATTGCACGGTGCAATTCTGAAATTTTTAGCTTTTTCCTGTTAATCCTAGCATGATAAAGAAGATTCAAAGAGAGTGAGATGCCAGCTCCTTTCATTCAGTCAGTAGCTTCAAACATTTCTGGTATATGAAAAACATGTTTTTCAATGGCAAAAATCAATGAATATTGTAAATGCACAAACAGTAATATCTCCACATTGCAAGGTGCAATTCTGAAATTTTTTGCTTTTTCCTGCTAATCCTAGCATGATAAAGAAGATTCAAAGAGAGTGAGATGCCAGCTCCTTTCATTCAGTCAGTAGCTTCAAACATTTCTGGTATATGAAAAACATGTTTTTCAATGGCAAAAATCAATGAATATTGTAAATGCACAAACAGTAATATCTCCGCATTGCAAGGTGCAATTCTGAAATTTTTTGCTTTTTCCTGCTCCTCTTAGCATGATAAAGAAGATTCAAAGAGAGTGAGATGCCAGCTCCTTTCATTCAGTCAGTAGCTTCAATCATTTCTGGATGTTTTTCAATGGCAAAAATCAATGAATATTGTAAATGCACAAACTGTAATTTCTCCGCATTGCAAGGTGCAATTCTGAAATTTTTTGCTTTTTCCTGCTCCTCTTAGCATGATAAAGAAGATTCAAAGAGAGTGAGATGCCAGCTCCTTTCATTCAGTCAGTAGCTTCAATCATTTCTGGACGTTTTTCAGTGGCAAAAATCAATGAATATTGTAAATGCACAAACAGTAATTTCTCCGCATTGCAAGGTGCAATTCTGAAATTTTTTGCTTTTTCCTGCTCCTCTTAGCATCATAAGGAAGATTCAAAGAGAGTGAGATGCCAGCTCCTTTCATTCAGTCAGTACCTTCAATCATTTCTGGACGTTTTTCAATGGCAAAAATCAATGAATATTGTAAATGCACAAACAGTAATTTCTCCGCATTGCAAGGTGCAATTCTGAAATTTTTTGCTTTTTCCCGCTCCTCTTAGCATGATAAAGAAGATTCAAAGAGAGTGAGGTGCCAGCTCCTTTCATTCAGTCAGTAGCTTCAAACATTTCTGGTATATGAATAACATGTTTTTCAATGGCAAAAATCAATGAATATTGTAAATGCACAAACAGTAATTTCTCCGCATTGCAAGGTGCAATTCTGAAATTTTTTGATTTTTCCTGCTCCTCTTAGCATGATAAAGAAGATTCAAAGAGAGTGAGATGCCAGCTCCTTTCATTCAGTCAGTAGCTTCAATCATTTCTGGACGTTTTTCAATGGCAAAAATCAATGAATATTGTAAATGCACAAACAGTAATTTCTCCGCATTGCAAGGTGCAATTCTGAAATTTTTTGCTTTTTCCTGCTCCTCTTAGCATGATAAAGAAGATTCCAAGTGAGTGAGATGCCAGCTCCTTTCATTCAGTCAGTAGCTTCAATCATTTCTGGACGTTTTTCAATGGCAAAAATCAATGAATATTGTAAATGCACAAACAGTAATTTCTCCGCATTGCAAGGTGCAATTCTGAAATTTTTTGCTTTTTCCTGCTCCTCTTAGCATGATAAAGAAGATTCAAAGAGAGTGAGATGCCAGCTCCTTTCATTCAGTCAGTAGCTTCAAACATTTCTGGTATATGAATAACATGTTTTTCAATGGCAAAAATCAATGAATATTGTAAATGCACAAACAGTAATTTCTCCGCATTGCAAGGTGCAAGTCTGAAATTTTTTGCTTTTTCCTGCTCCTCTTAGCATGATAAAGAAGATTCAAAGAGAGTGAGATGCCAGTTACTTTCATTCAGTCAGTAGCTTCAATCATTTCTGGACGTTTTTCAATGGTAAAAATCAATGAATATTGTAAATGCACAAACAGTAATTTCTCCACATTGCAAGGTGCAATTCTGAAATTTTTTGCTTTTTCCTGCTCCTCTTAGCATGATAAAGAAGATTCAAAGAGAGTGAGATGCCAGCTCCTTTCATTCAGTCAGTAGCTTCAAACATTTCTGGTATATGAATAACATGATGTTTTTCAATGGCAAAAATCAATGAATATTGTAAATGCACAAACAGTAATTTCTCCGCATTGCAAGGTGCAATTCTGAAATTTTTTGCTTTTTCCTGCTCCTCTTAGCATGATAAAGAAGATTCAAAGAGAGTGAGATGCCAGCTCCTTTCATTCAGTCAGTAGCTTCAAACATTTCTGGTATATGAATAACATGATGTTTTTCAATGGCAAAAATCAATGAATATTGTAAATGCACAAACAGTAATTTCTCCGCATTGCAAGGTGCAATTCTGAAATTTTTTGCTTTTTCCTGCTCCTCTTAGCATGATAAAGAAGATTCAAAGAGAGTGAGATGCCAGCTCCTTTCATTCAGTCAGTAGCTTCAATCATTTCTGGATGTTTTTCAATGGCAAAAATCAATGAATATTGTAAATGCACAAACAGTAATTTCTCCGCATTGCAAGTTGCAATTCTGAAATTTTTTGCTTTTTCCTGCTCCTCTTAGCATGATAAAGAAGATTCAAAGAGAGTGAGATGTCAGCTCCTTTCATTCAGTCAGTAGCTTCAAACATTTCTGGTATATGAATAACATGATGTTTTTCAATGGCAAAAATCAATGAATATTGTAAATGCACAAACAGTAATTTCTCCGCATTGCAAGGTGCAATTCTGAAATTTTTTGCTTTTTCCTGCTCCTCTTAGCATGATAAAGAAGATTCAAAGAGAGTGAGATGCCAGCTCCTTTCATTCAGTCAGTAGCTTCAATCATTTCTGGATGTTTTTCAATGGCAAAAATCAATGAATATTGTAAATGCACAAACAGTAATTTCTCCGCATTGCAAGGTGCAATTCTGAAATTTTTTGCTTTTTCCTGCTCCTCTTAGCATGATAAAGAAGATTCAAAGAGAGTGAGATGCCAGCTCCTTTCATTCAGTCAGTAGCTTCAAACATTTCTGGTATATGAATAACATGATGTTTTTCAATGGCAAAAATCAATGAATATTGTAAATGCACAAACAGTAATTTCTCCGCATTGCAAGGTGCAATTCTGAAATTTTTTGATTTTTCCTGCTCCTCTTAGCATGATAAAGAAGATTCAAAGAGAGTGAGATGCCAGCTCCTTTCATTCAGTCAGTAGCTTCAATCATTTCTGGACGTTTTTCAATGGCAAAAATCAATGAATATTGTAAAAGCACAAACAGTAATTTCTCCGCATTGCAAGGTGCAATTCTGAAATTTTTTGCTTTTTCCTGCTCCTCTTAGCATGATAAAGAAGATTCAAAGAGAGTGAGATGCCAGCTCCTTTCATTCAGTCAGTAGCTTCAAACATTTCTGGTATATGAATAACATGATGTTTTTCAATGGCAAAAATCAATGAATATTGTAAATGCACAAACAGTAATTTCTCCGCATTGCAAGGTGCAATTCTGAAATTTTTTGCTTTTTCCTGCTCCTCTTAGCATGATAAAGAAGATTCAAAGAGAGTGAGATGCCAGCTCCTTTCATTCAGTCAGTAGCTTCAAACATTTCTGGTATATGAATAACATGATGTTTTTCAATGGCAAAAATCAATGAATATTGTAAATGTACAAACAGTAATATCTCCACATTGCAAGGTGCAATTCTGAAATTTTTTGCTTTTTCCTGCTAATCCTAGCATGATAAAGAAGATTCAAAGAGAGTGAGATGCCAGCTCCTTTCATTCAGTCAGTAGCTTCAAACATTTCTGGTATATGAAAAACATGTTTTTCAATGGCAAAAATCAATGAATATTGTAAATGCACAAACAGTAATATCTCCACATTGCACGGTGCAATTCTGAAATTTTTAGCTTTTTCCTGTTAATCCTAGCATGATAAAGAAGATTCAAAGAGAGTGAGATGCCAGCTCCTTTCATTCAGTCAGTAGCTTCAAACATTTCTGGTATATGAAAAACGTTTTTCAATGGCAAAAATCAATGAATATTGTAAATGCACAAACAGTAATATCTCCACATTGCACGGTGCAATTCTGAAATTTTTAGCTTTTTCCTGTTAATCCTAGCATGATAAAGAAGATTCAAAGAGAGTGAGATGCCAGCTCCTTTCATTCAGTCAGTAGCTTCAAACATTTCTGGTATATGAAAAACATGTTTTTCAATGGCAAAAATCAATGAATATTGTAAATGCACAAACAGTAATATCTCCACATTGCAAGGTGCAATTCTGAAATTTTTTGCTTTTTCCTGCTAATCCTAGCATGATAAAGAAGATTCAAAGAGAGTGAGATGCCAGCTCCTTTCATTCAGTCAGTAGCTTCAAACATTTCTGGTATATGAAAAACATGTTTTTCAATGGCAAAAATCAATGAATATTGTAAATGCACAAACAGTAATATCTCCACATTGCACGGTGCAATTCTGAAATTTTTAGCTTTTTCCTGTTAATCCTAGCATGATAAAGAAGATTCAAAGAGAGTGAGATGCCAGCTCCTTTCATTCAGTCAGTAGCTTCAAACATTTCTGGTATATGAAAAACGTTTTTCAATGGCAAAAATCAATGAATATTGTAAATGCACAAACAGTAATATCTCCACATTGCAAGGTGCAATTCTGAAATTTTTTGCTTTTTCCTGTTAATCCTAGCATGATAAAGAAGATTCAAAGAGAGTGAGATGCCAGCTCCTTTCATTCAGTCAGTAGCTTCAAACATTTCTGGTATATGAAAAACATGTTTTTCAATGGCAAAAATCAATGAATATTGTAAATGCACAAACAGTAATATCTCCACATTGCACGGTGCAATTCTGAAATTTTTAGCTTTTTCCTGTTAATCCTAGCATGATAAAGAAGATTCAAAGAGAGTGAGATGCCAGCTCCTTTCATTCAGTCAGTAGCTTCAAACATTTCTGGTATATGAAAAACATGTTTTTCAATGGCAAAAATCAATGAATATTGTAAATGCACAAACAGTAATATCTCCACATTGCAAGGTGCAATTCTGAAATTTTTTGCTTTTTCCTGCTAATCCTAGCATGATAAAGAAGATTCAAAGAGAGTGAGATGCCAGCTCCTTTCATTCAGTCAGTAGCTTCAAACATTTCTGGTATATGAAAAACATGTTTTTCAATGGCAAAAATCAATGAATATTGTAAATGCACAAACAGTAATATCTCCACATTGCAAGGTGCAATTCTGAAATTTTTAGCTTTTTCCTGTTAATCCTAGCATGATAAAGAAGATTCAAAGAGAGTGAGATGCCAGCTCCTTTCATTCAGTCAGTAGCTTCAAACATTTCTGGTATATGAAAAACATGTTTTTCAATGGCAAAAATCAATGAATATTGTAAATGCACAAACAGTAATATCTCCACATTGCAAGGTGCAATTCTGAAATTTTTTGCTTTTTCCTGCTCCTCTTAGCATGATAAAGAAGATTCAAAGAGAGTGAGATGCCAGCTCCTTTCATTCAGTCAGTAGCTTCAATCATTTCTGGATGTTTTTCAATGGCAAAAATCAATGAATATTGTAAATGCACAAACTGTAATTTCTCCGCATTGCAAGGTGCAATTCTGAAATTTTTCGCTTTTTCCTGCTCCTCTTAGCATGATAAAGAAGATTCAAAGAGAGTGAGATGCCAGCTCCTTTCATTCAGTCAGTAGCTTCAATCATTTCTGGACGTTTTTCAGTGGCAAAAATCAATGAATATTGTAAATGCACAAACAGTAATTTCTCCGCATTGCAAGGTGCAATTCTGAAATTTTTTGCTTTTTCCTGCTCCTCTTAGCATCATAAGGAAGATTCAAAGAGAGTGAGATGCCAGCTCCTTTCATTCAGTCAGTACCTTCAATCATTTCTGGACGTTTTTCAATGGCAAAAATCAATGAATATTGTAAATGCACAAACAGTAATTTCTCCGCATTGCAAGGTGCAATTCTGAAATTTTTTGCTTTTTCCCGCTCCTCTTAGCATGATAAAGAAGATTCAAAGAGAGTGAGGTGCCAGCTCCTTTCATTCAGTCAGTAGCTTCAAACATTTCTGGTATATGAATAACATGTTTTTCAATGGCAAAAATCAATGAATATTGTAAATGCACAAACAGTAATTTCTCCGCATTGCAAGGTGCAATTCTGAAATTTTTTGATCTTTCCTGCTCCTCTTAGCATGATAAAGAAGATTCAAAGAGAGTGAGATGCCAGCTCCTTTCATTCAGTCAGTAGCTTCAATCATTTCTGGACGTTTTTCAATGGCAAAAATCAATGAATATTGTAAATGCACAAACAGTAATTTCTCCGCATTGCAAGGTGCAATTCTGAAATTTTTTGCTTTTTCCTGCTCCTCTTAGCATGATAAAGAAGATTCCAAGAGAGTGAGATGCCAGCTCCTTTCATTCAGTCAGTAGCTTCAATCATTTCTGGACGTTTTTCAATGGCAAAAATCAATGAATATTGTAAATGCACAAACAGTAATTTCTCCGCATTGCAAGGTGCAATTCTGAAATTTTTTGCTTTTTCCTGCTCCTCTTAGCATGATAAAGAAGATTCAAAGAGAGTGAGATGCCAGCTCCTTTCATTCAGTCAGTAGCTTCAAACATTTCTGGTATATGAATAACATGTTTTTCAATGGCAAAAATCAATGAATATTGTAAATGCACAAACAGTAATTTCTCCGCATTGCAAGGTGCAAGTCTGAAATTTTTTGCTTTTTCCTGCTCCTCTTAGCATGATAAAGAAGATTCAAAGAGAGTGAGATGCCAGTTACTTTCATTCAGTCAGTAGCTTCAATCATTTCTGGACGTTTTTCAATGGTAAAAATCAATGAATATTGTAAATGCACAAACAGTAATTTCTCCACATTGCAAGGTGCAATTCTGAAATTTTTTGCTTTTTCCTGCTCCTCTTAGCATGATAAAGAAGATTCAAAGAGAGTGAGATGCCAGCTCCTTTCATTCAGTCAGTAGCTTCAAACATTTCTGGTATATGAATAACATGATGTTTTTCAATGGCAAAAATCAATGAATATTGTAAATGCACAAACAGTAATTTCTCCGCATTGCAAGGTGCAATTCTGAAATTTTTTGCTTTTTCCTGCTCCTCTTAGCATGATAAAGAAGATTCAAAGAGAGTGAGATGCCAGCTCCTTTCATTCAGTCAGTAGCTTCAAACATTTCTGGTATATGAATAACATGATGTTTTTCAATGGCAAAAATCAATGAATATTGTAAATGCACAAACAGTAATTTCTCCGCATTGCAAGGTGCAATTCTGAAATTTTTTGCTTTTTCCTGCTCCTCTTAGCATGATAAAGAAGATTCAAAGAGAGTGAGATGCCAGCTCCTTTCATTCAGTCAGTAGCTTCAATCATTTCTGGATGTTTTTCAATGGCAAAAATCAATGAATATTGTAAATGCACAAACAGTAATTTCTCCGCATTGCAAGTTGCAATTCTGAAATTTTTTGCTTTTTCCTGCTCCTCTTAGCATGATAAAGAAGATTCAAAGAGAGTGAGATGTCAGCTCCTTTCATTCAGTCAGTAGCTTCAAACATTTCTGGTATATGAATAACATGATGTTTTTCAATGGCAAAAATCAATGAATATTGTAAATGCACAAACAGTAATTTCTCCGCATTGCAAGGTGCAATTCTGAAATTTTTTGCTTTTTCCTGCTCCTCTTAGCATGATAAAGAAGATTCAAAGAGAGTGAGATGCCAGCTCCTTTCATTCAGTCAGTAGCTTCAATCATTTCTGGATGTTTTTCAATGGCAAAAATCAATGAATATTGTAAATGCACAAACAGTAATTTCTCCGCATTGCAAGGTGCAATTCTGAAATTTTTTGCTTTTTCCTGCTCCTCTTAGCATGATAAAGAAGATTCAAAGAGAGTGAGATGCCAGCTCCTTTCATTCAGTCAGTAGCTTCAAACATTTCTGGTATATGAATAACATGATGTTTTTCAATGGCAAAAATCAATGAATATTGTAAATGCACAAACAGTAATTTCTCCGCATTGCAAGGTGCAATTCTGAAATTTTTTGATTTTTCCTGCTCCTCTTAGCATGATAAAGAAGATTCAAAGAGAGTGAGATGCCAGCTCCTTTCATTCAGTCAGTAGCTTCAATCATTTCTGGACGTTTTTCAATGGCAAAAATCAATGAATATTGTAAAAGCACAAACAGTAATTTCTCCGCATTGCAAGGTGCAATTCTGAAATTTTTTGCTTTTTCCTGCTCCTCTTAGCATGATAAAGAAGATTCAAAGAGAGTGAGATGCCAGCTCCTTTCATTCAGTCAGTAGCTTCAAACATTTCTGGTATATGAATAACATGATGTTTTTCAATGGCAAAAATCAATGAATATTGTAAATGCACAAACAGTAATTTCTCCGCATTGCAAGGTGCAATTCTGAAATTTTTTGCTTTTTCCTGCTCCTCTTAGCATGATAAAGAAGATTCAAAGAGAGTGAGATGCCAGCTCCTTTCATTCAGTCAGTAGCTTCAAACATTTCTGGTATATGAATAACATGATGTTTTTCAATGGCAAAAATCAATGAATATTGTAAATGCACAAACAGTAATTTCTCCGCATTGCAAGGTGCAAGTCTGAAATTTTTTGCTTTTTCCTGCTCCTCTTAGCATGATAAAGAAGATTCAAAGAGAGTGAGATGCCAGCTACTTTCATTCAGTCAGTAGCTTCCATCATTTCTGGACGTTTTTCAATGGTAAAAATCAATGAATATTGTAAATGCACAAACAGTAATTTCTCCACATTGCAAGGTGCAATTCTGAAATTTTTTGCTTTTTCCTGCTCCTCTTAGCATGATAAAGAAGATTCAAAGAGACTGAGATGCCAGCTCCTTTCATTCAGTCAGTAGCTTCAAACATTTCTGGTATATGAATAACATGATGTTTTTCAATGGCAAAAATCAATGAATATTGTAAATGCACAAACAGTAATTTCTCCGCATTGCAAGGTGCAATTCTGAAATTTTTTGCTTTTTCCTGCTCCTCTTAGCATGATAAAGAAGATTCAAAGAGAGTGAGATGCCAGCTCCTTTCATTCAGTCAGTAGCTTCAATCATTTCTGGATGTTTTTCAATGGCAAAAATCAATGAATATTGTAAATGCACAAACTGTAATTTCTCCGCATTGCAAGGTGCAATTCTGAAATTTTTTGCTTTTTCCTGCTCCTCTTAGCATGATAAAGAAGATTCAAAGAGAGTGAGATGCCAGCTCCTTTCATTCAGTCAGTAGCTTCAATCATTTCTGGACGTTTTTCAGTGGCAAAAATCAATGAATATTGTAAATGCACAAACAGTAATTTCTCCGCATTGCAAGGTGCAATTCTGAAATTTTTTGCTTTTTCCTGCTCCTCTTAGCATCATAAAGAAGATTCAAAGAGAGTGAGATGCCAGCTCCTTTCATTCAGTCAGTACCTTCAATCATTTCTGGACGTTTTTCAATGGCAAAAATCAATGAATATTGTAAATGCACAAACAGTAATTTCTCCGCATTGCAAGGTGCAATTCTGAAATTTTTTGCTTTTTCCCGCTCCTCTTAGCATGATAAAGAAGATTCAAAGAGAGTGAGGTGCCAGCTCCTTTCATTCAGTCAGTAGCTTCAAACATTTCTGGTATATGAATAACATGTTTTTCAATGGCAAAAATCAATGAATATTGTAAATGCACAAACAGTAATTTCTCCGCATTGCAAGGTGCAATTCTGAAATTTTTTGATTTTTCCTGCTCCTCTTAGCATGATAAAGATTCAAAGAGAGTGAGATGCCAGCTCCTTTCATTCAGTCAGTAGCTTCAATCATTTCTGGACGTTTTTCAATGGCAAAAATCAATGAATATTGTAAATGCACAAACAGTAATTTCTCCGCATTGCAAGGTGCAATTCTGAAATTTTTTGCTTTTTCCTGCTCCTCTTAGCATGATAAAGAAGATTCCAAGAGAGTGAGATGCCAGCTCCTTTCATTCAGTCAGTAGCTTCAATCATTTCTGGACGTTTTTCAATGGCAAAAATCAATGAATATTGTAAATGCACAAACAGTAATTTCTCCGCATTGCAAGGTGCAATTCTGAAATTTTTTGCTTTTTCCTGCTCCTCTTAGCATGATAAAGAAGATTCAAAGAGAGTGAGATGCCAGCTCCTTTCATTCAGTCAGTAGCTTCAAACATTTCTGGTATATGAATAACATGTTTTTCAATGGCAAAAATCAATGAATATTGTACATGCACAAACAGTAATTTCTCCGCATTGCAAGGTGCAAGTCTGAAATTTTTTGCTTTTTCCTGCTCCTCTTAGCATGATAAAGAAGATTCAAAGAGAGTGAGATGCCAGTTACTTTCATTCAGTCAGTAGCTTCAATCATTTCTGGACGTTTTTCAATGGTAAAAATCAATGAATATTGTAAATGCACAAACAGTAATTTCTCCACATTGCAAGGTGCAATTCTGAAATTTTTTGCTTTTTCCTGCTCCTCTTAGCATGATAAAGAAGATTCAAAGAGAGTGAGATGCCAGCTCCTTTCATTCAGTCAGTAGCTTCAAACATTTCTGGTATATGAATAACATGATGTTTTTCAATGGCAAAAATCAATGAATATTGTAAATGCACAAACAGTAATTTCTCCGCATTGCAAGGTGCAATTCTGAAATTTTTTGCTTTTTCCTGCTCCTCTTAGCATGATAAAGAAGATTCAAAGAGAGTGAGATGCCAGCTCCTTTCATTCAGTCAGTAGCTTCAAACATTTCTGGTATATGAATAACATGATGTTTTTCAATGGCAAAAATCAATGAATATTGTAAATGCACAAACAGTAATTTCTCCGCATTGCAAGGTGCAATTCTGAAATTTTTTGCTTTTTCCTGCTCCTCTTAGCATGATAAAGAAGATTCAAAGAGAGTGAGATGCCAGCTCCTTTCATTCAGTCAGTAGCTTCAATCATTTCTGGATGTTTTTCAATGGCAAAAATCAATGAATATTGTAAATGCACAAACAGTAATTTCTCCGCATTGCAAGTTGCAATTCTGAAATTTTTTGCTTTTTCCTGCTCCTCTTAGCATGATAAAGAAGATTCAAAGAGAGTGAGATGTCAGCTCCTTTCATTCAGTCAGTAGCTTCAAACATTTCTGGTATATGAATAACATGATGTTTTTCAATGGCAAAAATCAATGAATATTGTAAATGCACAAACAGTAATTTCTCCGCATTGCAAGGTGCAATTCTGAAATTTTTTGCTTTTTCCTGCTCCTCTTAGCATGATAAAGAAGATTCAAAGAGAGTGAGATGCCAGCTCCTTTCATTCAGTCAGTAGCTTCAATCATTTCTGGATGTTTTTCAATGGCAAAAATCAATGAATATTGTAAATGCACAAACAGTAATTTCTCCGCATTGCAAGGTGCAATTCTGAAATTTTTTGCTTTTTCCTGCTCCTCTTAGCATGATAAAGAAGATTCAAAGAGAGTGAGATGCCAGCTCCTTTCATTCAGTCAGTAGCTTCAAACATTTCTGGTATATGAATAACATGATGTTTTTCAATGGCAAAAATCAATGAATATTGTAAATGCACAAACAGTAATTTCTCCGCATTGCAAGGTGCAATTCTGAAATTTTTTGCTTTTTCCTGCTCCTCTTAGCATGATAAAGAAGATTCAAAGAGAGTGAGATGCCAGCTCCTTTCATTCAGTCAGTAGCTTCAATCATTTCTGGATGTTTTTCAATGGCAAAAATCAATGAATATTGTAAATGCACAAACAGTAATTTCTCCGCATTGCAAGGTGCAATTCTGAAATTTTTTGCTTTTTCCTGCTCCTCTTAGCATGATAAAGAAGATTCAAAGAGAGTGAGATGCCAGCTCCTTTCATTCAGTCAGTAGCTTCAAACATTTCTGGTATATGAATAACATGATGTTTTTCAATGGCAAAAATCAATGAATATTGTAAATGCACAAACAGTAATTTCTCCGCATTGCAAGGTGCAAGTCTGAAATTTTTTGCTTTTTTCCTGCTCCTCTTAGCATGATAAAGAAGATTCAAAGAGAGTGAGATGCCAGCTACTTTCATTCAGTCAGTAGCTTCAATCATTTCTGGACGTTTTTCAATGGTAAAAATCAATGAATATTGTAAATGCACAAACAGTAATTTCTCCACATTGCAAGGTGCAATTCTGAAATTTTTTGCTTTTTCCTGCTCCTCTTAGCATGATAAAGAAGATTCAAAGAGAGTGAGATGCCAGCTCCTTTCATTCAGTCAGTAGCTTCAAACACTTCTGGTATATGAATAACATGATGTTTTTCAATGGCAAAAATCAATGAATATTGTAAATGCACAAACAGTAATTTCTCCGCATTGCAAGGTGCAATTCTGAAATTTTTTGCTTTTTCCTGCTCCTCTTAGCATGATAAAGAAGATTCAAAGAGAGTGAGATGCCAGCTCCTTTCATTCAGTCAGTAGCTTCAATCATTTCTGGATGTTTTTCAATGGCAAAAATCAATGAATATTGTAAATGCACAAACTGTAATTTCTCCGCATTGCAAGGTGCAATTCTGAAATTTTTTGCTTTTTCCTGCTCCTCTTAGCATGATAAAGAAGATTCAAAGAGAGTGAGATGCCAGCTCCTTTCATTCAGTCAGTAGCTTCAATCATTTCTGGACGTTTTTCAATGGCAAAAACCAATGAATATTGTAAATGCACAAACAGTAATTTCTCCGCATTGCAAGGTGCAATTCTGAAATTTTTTGCTTTTTCCTGCTCCTCTTAGCATCATAAAGAAGATTCAAAGAGAGTGAGATGCCAGCTCCTTTCATTCAGTCAGTACCTTCAATCATTTCTGGACGTTTTTCAATGGCAAAAATCAATGAATATTGTAAATGCACAAACAGTAATTTCTCCGCATTGCAAGGTGCAATTCTGAAATTTTTTGCTTTTTCCCGCTCCTCTTAGCATGATAAAGAAGATTCAAAGAGAGTGAGGTGCCAGCTCCTTTCATTCAGTCAGTAGCTTCAAACATTTCTGGTATATGAATAACATGTTTTTCAATGGCAAAAATCAATGAATATTGTAAATGCACAAACAGTAATTTCTCCGCATTGCAAGGTGCAATTCTGAAATTTTTTGATTTTTCCTGCTCCTCTTAGCATGATAAAGATTCAAAGAGAGTGAGATGCCAGCTCCTTTCATTCAGTCAGTAGCTTCAATCATTTCTGGACGTTTTTCAATGGCAAAAATCAATGAATATTGTAAATGCACAAACAGTAATTTCTCCGCATTGCAAGGTGCAATTCTGAAATTTTTTGCTTTTTCCTGCTCCTCTTAGCATGATAAAGAAGATTCCAAGAGAGTGAGATGCCAGCTCCTTTCATTCAGTCAGTAGCTTCAATCATTTCTGGACGTTTTTCAATGGCAAAAATCAATGAATATTGTAAATGCACAAACAGTAATTTCTCCGCATTGCAAGGTGCAATTCTGAAATTTTTTGCTTTTTCCTGCTCCTCTTAGCATGATAAAGAAGATTCAAAGAGAGTGAGATGCCAGCTCCTTTCATTCAGTCAGTAGCTTCAAACATTTCTGGTATATGAATAACATGTTTTTCAATGGCAAAAATCAATGAATATTGTACATGCACAAACAGTAATTTCTCCGCATTGCAAGGTGCAAGTCTGAAATTTTTTGCTTTTTCCTGCTCCTCTTAGCATGATAAAGAAGATTCAAAGAGAGTGAGATGCCAGTTACTTTCATTCAGTCAGTAGCTTCAATCATTTCTGGACGTTTTTCAATGGTAAAAATCAATGAATATTGTAAATGCACAAACAGTAATTTCTCCACATTGCAAGGTGCAATTCTGAAATTTTTTGCTTTTTCCTGCTCCTCTTAGCATGATAAAGAAGATTCAAAGAGAGTGAGATGCCAGCTCCTTTCATTCAGTCAGTAGCTTCAAACATTTCTGGTATATGAATAACATGATGTTTTTCAATGGCAAAAATCAATGAATATTGTAAATGCACAAACAGTAATTTCTCCGCATTGCAAGGTGCAATTCTGAAATTTTTTGCTTTTTCCTGCTCCTCTTAGCATGATAAAGAAGATTCAAAGAGAGTGAGATGCCAGCTCCTTTCATTCAGTCAGTAGCTTCAAACATTTCTGGTATATGAATAACATGATGTTTTTCAATGGCAAAAATCAATGAATATTGTAAATGCACAAACAGTAATTTCTCCGCATTGCAAGGTGCAATTCTGAAATTTTTTGCTTTTTCCTGCTCCTCTTAGCATGATAAAGAAGATTCAAAGAGAGTGAGATGCCAGCTCCTTTCATTCAGTCAGTAGCTTCAATCATTTCTGGATGTTTTTCAATGGCAAAAATCAATGAATATTGTAAATGCACAAACAGTAATTTCTCCGCATTGCAAGTTGCAATTCTGAAATTTTTTGCTTTTTCCTGCTCCTCTTAGCATGATAAAGAAGATTCAAAGAGAGTGAGATGTCAGCTCCTTTCATTCAGTCAGTAGCTTCAAACATTTCTGGTATATGAATAACATGATGTTTTTCAATGGCAAAAATCAATGAATATTGTAAATGCACAAACAGTAATTTCTCCGCATTGCAAGGTGCAATTCTGAAATTTTTTGCTTTTTCCTGCTCCTCTTAGCATGATAAAGAAGATTCAAAGAGAGTGAGATGCCAGCTCCTTTCATTCAGTCAGTAGCTTCAATCATTTCTGGATGTTTTTCAATGGCAAAAATCAATGAATATTGTAAATGCACAAACAGTAATTTCTCCGCATTGCAAGGTGCAATTCTGAAATTTTTTGCTTTTTCCTGCTCCTCTTAGCATGATAAAGAAGATTCAAAGAGAGTGAGATGCCAGCTCCTTTCATTCAGTCAGTAGCTTCAAACATTTCTGGTATATGAATAACATGATGTTTTTCAATGGCAAAAATCAATGAATATTGTAAATGCACAAACAGTAATTTCTCCGCATTGCAAGGTGCAATTCTGAAATTTTTTGCTTTTTCCTGCTCCTCTTAGCATGATAAAGAAGATTCAAAGAGAGTGAGATGCCAGCTCCTTTCATTCAGTCAGTAGCTTCAATCATTTCTGGATGTTTTTCAATGGCAAAAATCAATGAATATTGTAAATGCACAAACAGTAATTTCTCCGCATTGCAAGGTGCAATTCTGAAATTTTTTGCTTTTTCCTGCTCCTCTTAGCATGATAAAGAAGATTCAAAGAGAGTGAGATGCCAGCTCCTTTCATTCAGTCAGTAGCTTCAAACATTTCTGGTATATGAATAACATGATGTTTTTCAATGGCAAAAATCAATGAATATTGTAAATGCACAAACAGTAATTTCTCCGCATTGCAAGGTGCAAGTCTGAAATTTTTTGCTTTTTTCCTGCTCCTCTTAGCATGATAAAGAAGATTCAAAGAGAGTGAGATGCCAGCTACTTTCATTCAGTCAGTAGCTTCAATCATTTCTGGACGTTTTTCAATGGTAAAAATCAATGAATATTGTAAATGCACAAACAGTAATTTCTCCACATTGCAAGGTGCAATTCTGAAATTTTTTGCTTTTTCCTGCTCCTCTTAGCATGATAAAGAAGATTCAAAGAGAGTGAGATGCCAGCTCCTTTCATTCAGTCAGTAGCTTCAAACACTTCTGGTATATGAATAACATGATGTTTTTCAATGGCAAAAATCAATGAATATTGTAAATGCACAAACAGTAATTTCTCCGCATTGCAAGGTGCAATTCTGAAATTTTTTGCTTTTTCCTGCTCCTCTTAGCATGATAAAGAAGATTCAAAGAGAGTGAGATGCCAGCTCCTTTCATTCAGTCAGTAGCTTCAATCATTTCTGGATGTTTTTCAATGGCAAAAATCAATGAATATTGTAAATGCACAAACTGTAATTTCTCCGCATTGCAAGGTGCAATTCTGAAATTTTTTGCTTTTTCCTGCTCCTCTTAGCATGATAAAGAAGATTCAAAGAGAGTGAGATGCCAGCTCCTTTCATTCAGTCAGTAGCTTCAATCATTTCTGGACGTTTTTCAATGGCAAAAACCAATGAATATTGTAAATGCACAAACAGTAATTTCTCCGCATTGCAAGGTGCAATTCTGAAATTTTTTGCTTTTTCCTGCTCCTCTTAGCATGATAAAGAAGATTCAAAGAGAGTGAGATGCCAGCTCCTTTCATTCAGTCAGTACCTTCAATCATTTCTGGACGTTTTTCAATGGCAAAAATCAATGAATATTGTAAATGCACAAACAGTAATTTCTCCGCATTGCAAGGTGCAATTCTGAATTTTTTTGCTTTTTCCCGCTCCTCTTAGCATGATAAAGAAGATTCAAAGAGAGTGAGGTGCCAGCTCCTTTCATTCAGTCAGTAGCTTCAAACATTTCTGGTATATGAATAACATGTTTTTCAATGGCAAAAATCAATGAATATTGTAAATGCACAAACAGTAATTTCTCTGCATTGCAAGGTGCAATTCTGAAATTTTTTGCTTTTTCCTGCTCCTCTTAGCATGATAAAGAAGATTCAAAGAGAGTGAGATGCCAGCTCCTTTCATTCAGTCAGTAGCTTCAATCATTTCTGGACGTTTTTCAATGGCAAAAATCAATGAATATTGTAAATGCACAAACAGTAATTTCTCCGCATTGCAAGGTGCAATTCTGAAATTTTTTGCTTTTTCCTGCTCCTCTTAGCATGATAAAGAAGATTCCAAGAGAGTGAGATGCCAGCTCCTTTCATTCAGTCAGTAGCTTCAATCATTTCTGGACGTTTTTCAATGGCAAAAATCAATGAATATTGTAAATGCACAAACAGTAATTTCTCCGCATTGCAAGGTGCAATTCTGAAATTTTTTGCTTTTTCCTGCTCCTCTTAGCATGATAAAGAAGATTCAAAGAGAGTGAGATGCCAGCTCCTTTCATTCAGTCAGTAGCTTCAAACATTTCTGGTATATGAATAACATGTTTTTCAATGGCAAAAATCAATGAATATTGTACATGCACAAACAGTAATTTCTCCGCATTGCAAGGTGCAAGTCTGAAATTTTTTGCTTTTTCCTGCTCCTCTTAGCATGATAAAGAAGATTCAAAGAGAGTGAGATGCCAGTTACTTTCATTCAGTCAGTAGCTTCAATCATTTCTGGACGTTTTTCAATGGTAAAAATCAATGAATATTGTAAATGCACAAACAGTAATTTCTCCACATTGCAAGGTGCAATTCTGAAATTTTTTGCTTTTTCCTGCTCCTCTTAGCATGATAAAGAAGATTCAAAGAGAGTGAGATGCCAGCTCCTTTCATTCAGTCAGTAGCTTCAAACATTTCTGGTATATGAATAACATGATGTTTTTCAATGGCAAAAATCAATGAATATTGTAAATGCACAAACAGTAATTTCTCCGCATTGCAAGGTGCAATTCTGAAATTTTTTGCTTTTTCCTGCTCCTCTTAGCATGATAAAGAAGATTCAAAGAGAGTGAGATGCCAGCTCCTTTCATTCAGTCAGTAGCTTCAAACATTTCTGGTATATGAATAACATGATGTTTTTCAATGGCAAAAATCAATGAATATTGTAAATGCACAAACAGTAATTTCTCCGCATTGCAAGGTGCAATTCTGAAATTTTTTGCTTTTTCCTGCTCCTCTTAGCATGATAAAGAAGATTCAAAGAGAGTGAGATGCCAGCTCCTTTCATTCAGTCAGTAGCTTCAATCATTTCTGGATGTTTTTCAATGGCAAAAATCAATGAATATTGTAAATGCACAAACAGTAATTTCTCCGCATTGCAAGTTGCAATTCTGAAATTTTTTGCTTTTTCCTGCTCCTCTTAGCATGATAAAGAAGATTCAAAGAGAGTGAGATGTCAGCTCCTTTCATTCAGTCAGTAGCTTCAAACATTTCTGGTATATGAATAACATGATGTTTTTCAATGGCAAAAATCAATGAATATTGTAAATGCACAAACAGTAATTTCTCCGCATTGCAAGGTGCAATTCTGAAATTTTTTGCTTTTTCCTGCTCCTCTTAGCATGATAAAGAAGATTCAAAGAGAGTGAGATGCCAGCTCCTTTCATTCAGTCAGTAGCTTCAATCATTTCTGGATGTTTTTCAATGGCAAAAATCAATGAATATTGTAAATGCACAAACAGTAATTTCTCCGCATTGCAAGGTGCAATTCTGAAATTTTTTGCTTTTTCCTGCTCCTCTTAGCATGATAAAGAAGATTCAAAGAGAGTGAGATGCCAGCTCCTTTCATTCAGTCAGTAGCTTCAAACATTTCTGGTATATGAATAACATGATGTTTTTCAATGGCAAAAATCAATGAATATTGTAAATGCACAAACAGTAATTTCTCCGCATTGCAAGGTGCAATTCTGAAATTTTTTGCTTTTTCCTGCTCCTCTTAGCATGATAAAGAAGATTCAAAGAGAGTGAGATGCCAGCTCCTTTCATTCAGTCAGTAGCTTCAATCATTTCTGGATGTTTTTCAATGGCAAAAATCAATGAATATTGTAAATGCACAAACAGTAATTTCTCCGCATTGCAAGGTGCAATTCTGAAATTTTTTGCTTTTTCCTGCTCCTCTTAGCATGATAAAGAAGATTCAAAGAGAGTGAGATGCCAGCTCCTTTCATTCAGTCAGTAGCTTCAAACATTTCTGGTATATGAATAACATGATGTTTTTCAATGGCAAAAATCAATGAATATTGTAAATGCACAAACAGTAATTTCTCCGCATTGCAAGGTGCAAGTCTGAAATTTTTTGCTTTTTTCCTGCTCCTCTTAGCATGATAAAGAAGATTCAAAGAGAGTGAGATGCCAGCTACTTTCATTCAGTCAGTAGCTTCAATCATTTCTGGACGTTTTTCAATGGTAAAAATCAATGAATATTGTAAATGCACAAACAGTAATTTCTCCACATTGCAAGGTGCAATTCTGAAATTTTTTGCTTTTTCCTGCTCCTCTTAGCATGATAAAGAAGATTCAAAGAGAGTGAGATGCCAGCTCCTTTCATTCAGTCAGTAGCTTCAAACACTTCTGGTATATGAATAACATGATGTTTTTCAATGGCAAAAATCAATGAATATTGTAAATGCACAAACAGTAATTTCTCCGCATTGCAAGGTGCAATTCTGAAATTTTTTGCTTTTTCCTGCTCCTCTTAGCATGATAAAGAAGATTCAAAGAGAGTGAGATGCCAGCTCCTTTCATTCAGTCAGTAGCTTCAATCATTTCTGGATGTTTTTCAATGGCAAAAATCAATGAATATTGTAAATGCACAAACTGTAATTTCTCCGCATTGCAAGGTGCAATTCTGAAATTTTTTGCTTTTTCCTGCTCCTCTTAGCATGATAAAGAAGATTCAAAGAGAGTGAGATGCCAGCTCCTTTCATTCAGTCAGTAGCTTCAATCATTTCTGGACGTTTTTCAATGGCAAAAACCAATGAATATTGTAAATGCACAAACAGTAATTTCTCCGCATTGCAAGGTGCAATTCTGAAATTTTTTGCTTTTTCCTGCTCCTCTTAGCATGATAAAGAAGATTCAAAGAGAGTGAGATGCCAGCTCCTTTCATTCAGTCAGTACCTTCAATCATTTCTGGACGTTTTTCAATGGCAAAAATCAATGAATATTGTAAATGCACAAACAGTAATTTCTCCGCATTGCAAGGTGCAATTCTGAATTTTTTTGCTTTTTCCCGCTCCTCTTAGCATGATAAAGAAGATTCAAAGAGAGTGAGGTGCCAGCTCCTTTCATTCATTCAGTAGCTTCAAACATTTCTGGTATATGAATAACATGTTTTTCAATGGCAAAAATCAATGAATATTGTAAATGCACAAACAGTAATTTCTCCGCATTGCAAGGTGCAATTCTGAAATTTTTTGCTTTTTCCTGCTCCTCTTAGCATGATAAAGAAGATTCAAAGAGAGTGAGATGCCAGCTCCTTTCATTCAGTCAGTAGCTTCAATCATTTCTGGACGTTTTTCAATGGCAAAAATCAATGAATATTGTAAATGCACAAACAGTAATTTCTCCGCATTGCAAGGTGCAATTCTGAAATTTTTTGCTTTTTCCTGCTCCTCTTAGCATGGTAAAGAAGATTCAAAGAGAGTGAGATGTCAGCTCCTTTCATTCAGTCAGTAGCTTCAAACATTTCTGGTATATGAATAACATGATGTTTTTCAATGGCAAAAATCAATGAATATTGTAAATGCACAAACAGTAATTTCTCCGCATTGCAAGGTGCAATTCTGAAATTTTTTGCTTTTTCCTGCTCCTCTTAGCATGATAAAGAAGATTCAAAGAGAGTGAGATGCCAGCTCCTTTCATTCAGTCAGTAGCTTCAATCATTTCTGGATGTTTTTCAATGGCAAAAATCAATGAATATTGTAAATGCACAAACAGTAATTTCTCCGCATTGCAAGGTGCAATTCTGAAATTTTTTGCTTTTTCCTGCTCCTCTTAGCATGATAAAGAAGATTCAAAGAGAGTGAGATGCCAGCTCCTTTCGTTCAGTCAGTAGCTTCAATCATTTCTGGACGTTTTTCAATGGCAAAAATCATTGAATATTATAAATGCACAAACAGTAATTTCTCCGCATTGCAAGGTGCAATTCTGAAATTTTTTGCTTTTTCCCGCTCCTCTTAGCATGATAAAGAAGATTCAAAGAGAGTGAGGTGCCAGCTCCTTTCATTCAGTCAGTAGCTTCAAACATTTCTGGTATATGAATAACATGTTTTTCAATGGCAAAAATCAATGAATATTGTAAATGCACAAACAGTAATTTCTCCGCATTGCAAGGTGCAATTCTGAAATTTTTTGCTTTTTCCTGCTCCTCTTAGCATGATAAAGAAGATTCAAAGAGAGTGAGATGCCAGCTCCTTTCATTCAGTCAGTAGCTTCAATCATTTCTGGACGTTTTTCAATGGCAAAAATCAATGAATATTGTAAATGCACAAACAGTAATTTCTCCGCATTGCAAGGTGCAATTCTGAAATTTTTTGCTTTTTCCTGCTCCTCTTAGCATGATAAAGAAGATTCAAAGAGAGTGAGATGTCAGCTCCTTTCATTCAGTCAGTAGCTTCAAACATTTCTGGTATATGAATAACATGATGTTTTTCAATGGCAAAAATCAATGAATATTGTAAATGCACAAACAGTAATTTCTCCGCATTGCAAGGTGCAATTCTGAAATTTTTTGCTTTTTCCTGCTCCTCTTAGCATGATAAAGAAGATTCAAAGAGAGTGAGATGCCAGCTCCTTTCATTCAGTCAGTAGCTTCAATCATTTCTGGATGTTTTTCAATGGCAAAAATCAATGAATATTGTAAATGCACAAACAGTAATTTCTCCGCATTGCAAGGTGCAATTCTGAAATTTTTTGCTTTTTCCTGCTCCTCTTAGCATGATAAAGAAGATTCAAAGAGAGTGAGATGCCAGCTCCTTTCGTTCAGTCAGTAGCTTCAATCATTTCTGGACGTTTTTCAATGGCAAAAATCATTGAATATTATAAATGCACAAACAGTAATTTCTCCGCATTGCAAGGTGCAATTCTGAAATTTTTTACTTTTTCCTGCTCCTCTTAGCATGATAAAGAAGATTCAAAGAGAGTGAGATGCCAGCTCCTTTCATTCAGTCAGTAGCTTCAATCATTTCTGGTATATGAATAACATGATGTTTTTCAATGGCAAAAATCAATGAATATTGTAAATGCACAAACAGTAATTTCTCCGCATTGCAAGGTGCAATTCTGAAATTTTTTGCTTTTTCCTGCTCCTCTTAGCATGATAAAGAAGATTCAAAGAGAGTGAGATGCCAGCTCCTTTCATTCAGTCAGTAGCTTCAAACATTTCTGGTATATGAATAACATGATGTTTTTCAATGGCAAAAATCAATGAATATTGTAAATGCACAAACAGTAATTTCTCCGCATTGCAAGGTGCAAGTCTGAAATTTTTTGCTTTTTCCTGCTCCTCTTAGCATGATAAAGAAGATTCAAAGAGAGTGAGATGCCAGCTACTTTCATTCAGTCAGTAGCTTCAATCATTTCGGGACGTTTTTCAATGGTAAAAATCAATGAATATTGTAAATGCACAAACAGTAATTTCTCCGCATTGCAAGGTGCAATTCTGAAATTTTTTGCTTTTTCCTGCTCCTCTTAGCATGATAAAGAAGATTCAAAGAGAGTGAGATGCCAGCTCCTTTCATTCAGTCAGTAGCTTCAAACATTTCTGGTATATGAATAACATGATGTTTTTCAATGGCAAAAATCAATGAATATTGTAAATGCACAAACAGTAATTTCTCCGCATTGCAAGGTGCAATTCTGAAATTTTTTGCTTTTTCCTGCTCCTCTTAGCATGATAAAGAAGATTCAAAGAGAGTGAGATGCCAGCTCCTTTCATTCAGTCAGTAGCTTCAATCATTTCTGGATGTTTTTCAATGGCAAAAATCAATGAATATTGTAAATGCACAAACAGTAATTTCTCCGCATTGCAAGGTGCAATTCTGAAATTTTTTGCTTTTTCCTGCTCCTCTTAGCATGATAAAGAAGATTCAAAGAGAGTGAGATGTCAGCTCCTTTCATTCAGTCAGTAGCTTCAAACATTTCTGGTATATGAATAACATGATGTTTTTCAATGGCAAAAATCAATGAATATTGTAAATGCACAAACAGTAATTTCTCCGCATTGCAAGGTGCAATTCTGAAATTTTTTGCTTTTTCCTGCTCCTCTTAGCATGATAAAGAAGATTCAAAGAGAGTGAGATGCCAGCTCCTTTCATTCAGTCAGTAGCTTCAATCATTTCTGGATGTTTTTCAATGGCAAAAATCAATGAATATTGTAAATGCACAAACAGTAATTTCTCCGCATTGCAAGGTGCAATTCTGAAATTTTTTGCTTTTTCCTGCTCCTCTTAGCATGATAAAGAAGATTCAAAGAGAGTGAGATGCCAGCTCCTTTCATTCAGTCAGTAGCTTCAAACATTTCTGGTATATGAATAACATGATGTTTTTCAATGGCAAAAATCAATGAATATTGTAAATGCACAAACAGTAATTTCTCCGCATTGCAAGGTGCAAGTCTGAAATTTTTTGCTTTTTCCTGCTCCTCTTAGCATGATAAAGAAGATTCAAAGAGAGTGAGATGCCAGCTACTTTCATTCAGTCAGTAGCTTCAATCATTTCTGGACGTTTTTCAATGGTAAAAATCAATGAATATTGTAAATGCACAAACAGTAATTTCTCCACATTGCAAGGTGCAATTCTGAAATTTTTTGCTTTTTCCTGCTCCTCTTAGCATGATAAAGAAGATTCAAAGAGAGTGAGATGCCAGCTCCTTTCATTCAGTCAGTAGCTTCAAACACTTCTGGTATATGAATAACATGATGTTTTTCAATGGCAAAAATCAATGAATATTGTAAATGCACAAACAGTAATTTCTCCGCATTGCAAGGTGCAATTCTGAAATTTTTTGCTTTTTCCTGCTCCTCTTAGCATGATAAAGAAGATTCAAAGAGAGTGAGATGCCAGCTCCTTTCATTCAGTCAGTAGCTTCAATCATTTCTGGATGTTTTTCAATGGCAAAAATCAATGAATATTGTAAATGCACAAACTGTAATTTCTCCGCATTGCAAGGTGCAATTCTGAAATTTTTTGCTTTTTCCTGCTCCTCTTAGCATGATAAAGAAGATTCAAAGAGAGTGAGATGCCAGCTCCTTTCATTCAGTCAGTAGCTTCAATCATTTCTGGACGTTTTTCAATGGCAAAAATCAATGAATATTGTAAATGCACAAACAGTAATTTCTCCGCATTGCAAGGTGCAATTCTGAAATTTTTTGCTTTTTCCTGCTCCTCTTAGCATGGTAAAGAAGATTCAAAGAGAGTGAGATGTCAGCTCCTTTCATTCAGTCAGTAGCTTCAAACATTTCTGGTATATGAATAACATGATGTTTTTCAATGGCAAAAATCAATGAATATTGTAAATGCACAAACAGTAATTTCTCCGCATTGCAAGGTGCAATTCTGAAATTTTTTGCTTTTTCCTGCTCCTCTTAGCATGATAAAGAAGATTCAAAGAGAGTGAGATGCCAGCTCCTTTCATTCAGTCAGTAGCTTCAATCATTTCTGGATGTTTTTCAATGGCAAAAATCAATGAATATTGTAAATGCACAAACAGTAATTTCTCCGCATTGCAAGGTGCAATTCTGAAATTTTTTGCTTTTTCCTGCTCCTCTTAGCATGATAAAGAAGATTCAAAGAGAGTGAGATGCCAGCTCCTTTCGTTCAGTCAGTAGCTTCAATCATTTCTGGACGTTTTTCAATGGCAAAAATCATTGAATATTATAAATGCACAAACAGTAATTTCTCCGCATTGCAAGGTGCAATTCTGAAATTTTTTGCTTTTTCCCGCTCCTCTTAGCATGATAAAGAAGATTCAAAGAGAGTGAGGTGCCAGCTCCTTTCATTCAGTCAGTAGCTTCAAACATTTCTGGTATATGAATAACATGTTTTTCAATGGCAAAAATCAATGAATATTGTAAATGCACAAACAGTAATTTCTCCGCATTGCAAGGTGCAATTCTGAAATTTTTTGCTTTTTCCTGCTCCTCTTAGCATGATAAAGAAGATTCAAAGAGAGTGAGATGCCAGCTCCTTTCATTCAGTCAGTAGCTTCAATCATTTCTGGACGTTTTTCAATGGCAAAAATCAATGAATATTGTAAATGCACAAACAGTAATTTCTCCGCATTGCAAGGTGCAATTCTGAAATTTTTTGCTTTTTCCTGCTCCTCTTAGCATGATAAAGAAGATTCAAAGAGAGTGAGATGTCAGCTCCTTTCATTCAGTCAGTAGCTTCAAACATTTCTGGTATATGAATAACATGATGTTTTTCAATGGCAAAAATCAATGAATATTGTAAATGCACAAACAGTAATTTCTCCGCATTGCAAGGTGCAATTCTGAAATTTTTTGCTTTTTCCTGCTCCTCTTAGCATGATAAAGAAGATTCAAAGAGAGTGAGATGCCAGCTCCTTTCATTCAGTCAGTAGCTTCAATCATTTCTGGATGTTTTTCAATGGCAAAAATCAATGAATATTGTAAATGCACAAACAGTAATTTCTCCGCATTGCAAGGTGCAATTCTGAAATTTTTTGCTTTTTCCTGCTCCTCTTAGCATGATAAAGAAGATTCAAAGAGAGTGAGATGCCAGCTCCTTTCGTTCAGTCAGTAGCTTCAATCATTTCTGGACGTTTTTCAATGGCAAAAATCATTGAATATTATAAATGCACAAACAGTAATTTCTCCGCATTGCAAGGTGCAATTCTGAAATTTTTTACTTTTTCCTGCTCCTCTTAGCATGATAAAGAAGATTCAAAGAGAGTGAGATGCCAGCTCCTTTCATTCAGTCAGTAGCTTCAATCATTTCTGGTATATGAATAACATGATGTTTTTCAATGGCAAAAATCAATGAATATTGTAAATGCACAAACAGTAATTTCTCCGCATTGCAAGGTGCAATTCTGAAATTTTTTGCTTTTTCCTGCTCCTCTTAGCATGATAAAGAAGATTCAAAGAGAGTGAGATGCCAGCTCCTTTCATTCAGTCAGTAGCTTCAAACATTTCTGGTATATGAATAACATGATGTTTTTCAATGGCAAAAATCAATGAATATTGTAAATGCACAAACAGTAATTTCTCCGCATTGCAAGGTGCAAGTCTGAAATTTTTTGCTTTTTCCTGCTCCTCTTAGCATGATAAAGAAGATTCAAAGAGAGTGAGATGCCAGCTACTTTCATTCAGTCAGTAGCTTCAATCATTTCGGGACGTTTTTCAATGGTAAAAATCAATGAATATTGTAAATGCACAAACAGTAATTTCTCCGCATTGCAAGGTGCAATTCTGAAATTTTTTGCTTTTTCCTGCTCCTCTTAGCATGATAAAGAAGATTCAAAGAGAGTGAGATGCCAGCTCCTTTCATTCAGTCAGTAGCTTCAAACATTTCTGGTATATGAATAACATGATGTTTTTCAATGGCAAAAATCAATGAATATTGTAAATGCACAAACAGTAATTTCTCTGCATTGCAAGGTGCAATTCTGAAATTTTTTGCTTTTTCCTGCTCCTCTTAGCATGATAAAGAAGATTCAAAGAGAGTGAGATGCCAGCTCCTTTCATTCAGTCAGTAGCTTCAATCATTTCTGGATGTTTTTCAATGGCAAAAATCAATGAATATTGTAAATGCACAAACAGTAATTTCTCCGCATTGCAAGGTGCAATTCTGAAATTTTTTGCTTTTTCCTGCTCCTCTTAGCATGATAAAGAAGATTCAAAGAGAGTGAGATGTCAGCTCCTTTCATTCAGTCAGTAGCTTCAAACATTTCTGGTATATGAATAACATGATGTTTTTCAATGGCAAAAATCAATGAATATTGTAAATGCACAAACAGTAATTTCTCCGCATTGCAAGGTGCAATTCTGAAATTTTTTGCTTTTTCCTGCTCCTCTTAGCATGATAAAGAAGATTCAAAGAGAGTGAGATGCCAGCTCCTTTCATTCAGTCAGTAGCTTCAATCATTTCTGGATGTTTTTCAATGGCAAAAATCAATGAATATTGTAAATGCACAAACAGTAATTTCTCCGCATTGCAAGGTGCAATTCTGAAATTTTTTGCTTTTTCCTGCTCCTCTTAGCATGATAAAGAAGATTCAAAGAGAGTGAGATGCCAGCTCCTTTCATTCAGTCAGTAGCTTCAAACATTTCTGGTATATGAATAACATGATGTTTTTCAATGGCAAAAATCAATGAATATTGTAAATGCACAAACAGTAATTTCTCCGCATTGCAAGGTGCAAGTCTGAAATTTTTTGCTTTTTCCTGCTCCTCTTAGCATGATAAAGAAGATTCAAAGAGAGTGAGATGCCAGCTACTTTCATTCAGTCAGTAGCTTCAATCATTTCTGGACGTTTTTCAATGGTAAAAATCAATGAATATTGTAAATGCACAAACAGTAATTTCTCCACATTGCAAGGTGCAATTCTGAAATTTTTTGCTTTTTCCTGCTCCTCTTAGCATGATAAAGAAGATTCAAAGAGAGTGAGATGCCAGCTCCTTTCATTCAGTCAGTAGCTTCAAACACTTCTGGTATATGAATAACATGATGTTTTTCAATGGCAAAAATCAATGAATATTGTAAATGCACAAACAGTAATTTCTCCGCATTGCAAGGTGCAATTCTGAAATTTTTTGCTTTTTCCTGCTCCTCTTAGCATGATAAAGAAGATTCAAAGAGAGTGAGATGCCAGCTCCTTTCATTCAGTCAGTAGCTTCAATCATTTCTGGATGTTTTTCAATGGCAAAAATCAATGAATATTGTAAATGCACAAACTGTAATTTCTCCGCATTGCAAGGTGCAATTCTGAAATTTTTTGCTTTTTCCTGCTCCTCTTAGCATGATAAAGAAGATTCAAAGAGAGTGAGATGCCAGCTCCTTTCATTCAGTCAGTAGCTTCAATCATTTCTGGACGTTTTTCAATGGCAAAAACCAATGAATATTGTAAATGCACAAACAGTAATTTCTCCGCATTGCAAGGTGCAATTCTGAAATTTTTTGCTTTTTCCTGCTCCTCTTAGCATGATAAAGAAGATTCAAAGAGAGTGAGATGCCAGCTCCTTTCATTCAGTCAGTACCTTCAATCATTTCTGGACGTTTTTCAATGGCAAAAATCAATGAATATTGTAAATGCACAAACAGTAATTTCTCCGCATTGCAAGGTGCAATTCTGAAATTTTTTGCTTTTTCCCGCTCCTCTTAGCATGATAAAGAAGATTCAAAGAGAGTGAGGTGCCAGCTCCTTTCATTCAGTCAGTAGCTTCAAACATTTCTGGTATATGAATAACATGTTTTTCAATGGCAAAAATCAATGAATATTGTAAATGCACAAACAGTAATTTCTCCGCATTGCAAGGTGCAATTCTGAAATTTTTTGCTTTTTCCTGCTCCTCTTAGCATGATAAAGAAGATTCAAAGAGAGTGAGATGCCAGCTCCTTTCGTTCAGTCAGTAGCTTCAATCATTTCTGGACGTTTTTCAATGGCAAAAATCATTGAATATTATAAATGCACAAACAGTAATTTCTCCGCATTGCAAGGTGCAATTCTGAAATTTTTTGCTTTTTCCCGCTCCTCTTAGCATGATAAAGAAGATTCAAAGAGAGTGAGGTGCCAGCTCCTTTCATTCAGTCAGTAGCTTCAAACATTTCTGGTATATGAATAACATGTTTTTCAATGGCAAAAATCAATGAATATTGTAAATGCACAAACAGTAATTTCTCCGCATTGCAAGGTGCAATTCTGAAATTTTTTGCTTTTTCCTTCTCCTCTTAGCATGATAAAGAAGATTCAAAGAGAGTGAGATGCCAGCTCCTTTCATTCAGTCAGTAGCTTCAATCATTTCTGGTATATGAATAACATGATGTTTTTCAATGGCAAAAATCCATGAATATTGTAAATGCACAAACAGTAATTTCTCCGCATTGCAAGGTGCAATTCTGAAATTTTTTGCTTTTTCCTGCTCCTCTTAGCATGATAAAGAAGATTCAAAGAGAGTGAGATGCCAGCTCCTTTCATTCAGTCAGTAGCTTCAAACATTTCTGGTATATGAATAACATGATGTTTTTCAATGGCAAAAATCAATGAATATTGTAAATGCACAAACAGTAATTTCTCCGCATTGCAAGGTGCAAGTCTGAAATTTTTTGCTTTTTCCTGCTCCTCTTAGCATGATAAAGAAGATTCAAAGAGAGTGAGATGCCAGCTACTTTCATTCAGTCAGTAGCTTCAATCATTTCTGGACGTTTTTCAATGGTAAAAATCAATGAATATTGTAAATGCACAAACAGTAATTTCTCCGCATTGCAAGGTGCAATTCTGAAATTTTTTGCTTTTTCCTGCTCCTCTTAGCATGATAAAGAAGATTCAAAGAGAGTGAGATGCCAGCTCCTTTCATTCAGTCAGTAGCTTCAAACATTTCTGGTATATGAATAACATGATGTTTTTCAATGGCAAAAATCAATGAATATTGTAAATGCACAAACAGTAATTTCTCCGCATTGCAAGGTGCAATTCTGAAATTTTTTGCTTTTTCCTGCTCCTCTTAGCATGATAAAGAAGATTCAAAGAGAGTGAGATGCCAGCTCCTTTCATTCAGTCAGTAGCTTCAATCATTTCTGGATGTTTTTCAATGGCAAAAATCAATGAATATTGTAAATGCACAAACAGTAATTTCTCCGCATTGCAAGGTGCAATTCTGAAATTTTTTGCTTTTTCCTGCTCCTCTTAGCATGATAAAGAAGATTCAAAGAGAGTGAGATGTCAGCTCCTTTCATTCAGTCAGTAGCTTCAAACATTTCTGGTATATGAATAACATGATGTTTTTCAATGGCAAAAATCAATGAATATTGTAAATGCACAAACAGTAATTTCTCCGCATTGCAAGGTGCAATTCTGAAATTTTTTGCTTTTTCCTGCTCCTCTTAGCATGATAAAGAAGATTCAAAGAGAGTGAGATGCCAGCTCCTTTCATTCAGTCAGTAGCTTCAATCATTTCTGGATGTTTTTCAATGGCAAAAATCAATGAATATTGTAAATGCACAAACAGTAATTTCTCCGCATTGCAAGGTGCAATTCTGAAATTTTTTGCTTTTTCCTGCTCCTCTTAGCATGATAAAGAAGATTCAAAGAGAGTGAGATGCCAGCTCCTTTCATTCAGTCAGTAGCTTCAAACATTTCTGGTATATGAATAACATGATGTTTTTCAATGGCAAAAATCAATGAATATTGTAAATGCACAAACAGTAATTTCTCCGCATTGCAAGGTGCAAGTCTGAAATTTTTTGCTTTTTCCTGCTCCTCTTAGCATGATAAAGAAGATTCAAAGAGAGTGAGATGCCAGCTACTTTCATTCAGTCAGTAGCTTCAATCATTTCTGGACGTTTTTCAATGGTAAAAATCAATGAATATTGTAAATGCACAAACAGTAATTTCTCCACATTGCAAGGTGCAATTCTGAAATTTTTTGCTTTTTCCTGCTCCTCTTAGCATGATAAAGAAGATTCAAAGAGAGTGAGATGCCAGCTCCTTTCATTCAGTCAGTAGCTTCAAACACTTCTGGTATATGAATAACATGATGTTTTTCAATGGCAAAAATCAATGAATATTGTAAATGCACAAACAGTAATTTCTCCGCATTGCAAGGTGCAATTCTGAAATTTTTTGCTTTTTCCTGCTCCTCTTAGCATGATAAAGAAGATTCAAAGAGAGTGAGATGCCAGCTCCTTTCATTCAGTCAGTAGCTTCAATCATTTCTGGATGTTTTTCAATGGCAAAAATCAATGAATATTGTAAATGCACAAACTGTAATTTCTCCGCATTGCAAGGTGCAATTCTGAAATTTTTTGCTTTTTCCTGCTCCTCTTAGCATGATAAAGAAGATTCAAAGAGAGTGAGATGCCAGCTCCTTTCATTCAGTCAGTAGCTTCAATCATTTCTGGACGTTTTTCAATGGCAAAAACCAATGAATATTGTAAATGCACAAACAGTAATTTCTCCGCATTGCAAGGTGCAATTCTGAAATTTTTTGCTTTTTCCTGCTCCTCTTAGCATGATAAAGAAGATTCAAAGAGAGTGAGATGCCAGCTCCTTTCATTCAGTCAGTACCTTCAATCATTTCTGGACGTTTTTCAATGGCAAAAATCAATGAATATTGTAAATGCACAAACAGTAATTTCTCCGCATTGCAAGGTGCAATTCTGAAATTTTTTGCTTTTTCCCGCTCCTCTTAGCATGATAAAGAAGATTCAAAGAGAGTGAGGTGCCAGCTCCTTTCATTCAGTCAGTAGCTTCAAACATTTCTGGTATATGAATAACATGTTTTTCAATGGCAAAAATCAATGAATATTGTAAATGCACAAACAGTAATTTCTCCGCATTGCAAGGTGCAATTCTGAAATTTTTTGCTTTTTCCTGCTCCTCTTAGCATGATAAAGAAGATTCAAAGAGAGTGAGATGCCAGCTCCTTTCATTCAGTCAGTAGCTTCAATCATTTCTGGACGTTTTTCAATGGCAAAAATCAATGAATATTGTAAATGCACAAACAGTAATTTCTCCGCATTGCAAGGTGCAATTCTGAAATTTTTTGCTTTTTCCTGCTCCTCTTAGCATGGTAAAGAAGATTCAAAGAGAGTGAGATGTCAGCTCCTTTCATTCAGTCAGTAGCTTCAAACATTTCTGGAATATGAATAACATGATGTTTTTCAATGGCAAAAATCAATGAATATTGTAAATGCACAAACAGTAATTTCTCCGCATTGCAAGGTGCAATTCTGAAAATTTTTGCTTTTTCCTGCTCCTCTTAGCATGATAAAGAAGATTCAAAGAGAGTGAGATGCCAGCTCCTTTCATTCAGTCAGTAGCTTCAATCATTTCTGGATGTTTTTCAATGGCAAAAATCAATGAATATTGTAAATGCACAAACAGTAATTTCTCCGCATTGCAAGGTGCAATTCTGAAATTTTTTGCTTTTTCCTGCTCCTCTTAGCATGATAAAGAAGATTCAAAGAGAGTGAGATGCCAGCTCCTTTCGTTCAGTCAGTAGCTTCAATCATTTCTGGACGTTTTTCAATGGCAAAAATCATTGAATATTATAAATGCACAAACAGTAATTTCTCCGCATTGCAAGGTGCAATTCTGAAATTTTTTGCTTTTTCCCGCTCCTCTTAGCATGATAAAGAAGATTCAAAGAGAGTGAGGTGCCAGCTCCTTTCATTCAGTCAGTAGCTTCAAACAATTCTGGTATATGAATAACATGTTTTTCAATGGCAAAAATCAATGAATATTGTAAATGCACAAACAGTAATTTCTCCGCATTGCAAGGTGCAATTCTGAAATTTTTTGCTTTTTCCTGCTCCTCTTAGCATGATAAAGAAGATTCAAAGAGAGTGAGATGCCAGCTCCTTTCATTCAGTCAGTAGCTTCAATCATTTCTGGACGTTTTTCAATGGCAAAAATCAATGAATATTGTAAATGCACAAACAGTAATTTCTCCGCATTGCAAGGTGCAATTCTGAAATTTTTTGCTTTTTCCTGCTCCTCTTAGCATGATAAAGAAGATTCAAAGAGAGTGAGGTGCCAGCTCCTTTCATTCAGTCAGTAGCTTCAAACATTTCTGGTATATGAATAACATGTTTTTCAATGGCAAAAATCAATGAATATTGTAAATGCACAAACAGTAATTTCTCCGCATTGCAAGGTGCAATTCTGAAATTTTTTGCTTTTTCCTGCTCCTCTTAGCATGATAAAGAAGATTCAAAGAGAGTGAGATGCCAGCTCCTTTCATTCAGTCAGTAGCTTCAATCATTTCTGGATGTTTTTCAATGGCAAAAATCAATGAATATTGTAAATGCACAAACAGTAATTTCTCCGCATTGCAAGGTGCAATTCTGAAATTTTTTGCTTTTTCCTGCTCCTCTTAGCATGATAAAGAAGATTCAAAGAGAGTGAGATGCCAGCTCCTTTCGTTCAGTCAGTAGCTTCAATCATTTCTCTACGTTTTTCAATGGCAAAAATCATTGAATATTATAAATGCACAAACAGTAATTTCTCCGCATTGCAAGGTGCAATTCTGAAATTGTTTGCTTTTTCCCGCTCCTCTTAGCATGATAAAGAAGATTCAAAGAGAGTGAGATGCCAGCTCCTTTCATTCAGTCAGTAGCTTCAATCATTTCTGGACGTTTTTCAATGGCAAAAATCAATGAATATTGTAAATGCACAAACAGTAATTTCTCCGCATTGCAAGGTGCAATTCTGAAATTTTTTACTTTTTCCTGCTCCTCTTAGCATGATAAAGAAGATTCAAAGAGAGTGAGATGCCAGCTCCTTTCATTCAGTCAGTAGCTTCAATCATTTCTGGTATATGAATAACATGATGTTTTTCAATGGCAAAAATCAATGAATATTGTAAATGCACAAACAGTAATTTCTCCGCATTGCAAGGTGCAATTCTGAAATTTTTTGCTTTTTCCTGCTCCTCTTAGCATGATAAAGAAGATTCAAAGAGAGTGAGATGCCAGCTCCTTTCATTCAGTCAGTAGCTTCAAACATTTCTGGTATATGAATAACATGATGTTTTTCAATGGCAAAAATCAATGAATATTGTAAATGCACAAACAGTAATTTCTCCGCATTGCAAGGTGCAAGTCTGAAATTTTTTGCTTTTTCCTGCTCCTCTTAGCATGATAAAGAAGATTCAAAGAGAGTGAGATGCCAGCTACTTTCATTCAGTCAGTAGCTTCAATCATTTCTGGACGTTTTTCAATGGTAAAAATCAATGAATATTGTAAATGCACAAACAGTAATTTCTCCACATTGCAAGGTGCAATTCTGAAATTTTTTGCTTTTTCCTGCTCCTCTTAGCATGATAAAGAAGATTCAAAGAGAGTGAGATGCCAGCTCCTTTCATTCAGTCAGTAGCTTCAAACATTTCTGGTATATGAATAACATGATGTTTTTCAATGGCAAAAATCAATGAATATTGTAAATGCACAAACAGTAATTTCTCCGCATTGCAAGGTGCAATTCTGAAATTTTTTGCTTTTTCCTGCTCCTCTTAGCATGATAAAGAAGATTCAAAGAGAGTGAGATGCCAGCTCCTTTCATTCAGTCAGTAGCTTCAAACATTTCTGGTATATGAATAACATGATGTTTTTCAATGGCAAAAATCAATGAATATTGTAAATGCACAAACAGTAATTTCTCCGCATTGCAAGGTGCAAGTCTGAAATTTTTTGCTTTTTCCTGCTCCTCTTAGCATGATAAAGAAGATTCAAAGAGAGTGAGATGCCAGCTACTTTCATTCAGTCAGTAGCTTCAATCATTTCTGGACGTTTTTCAATGGTAAAAATCAATGAATATTGTAAATGCATAAACAGTAATTTCTCCGCATTGCAAGGTGCAATTCTGAAATTTTTTGCTTTTTCCTGCTCCTCTTAGCATGATAAAGAAGATTCAAAGAGAGTGAGATGCCAGCTCCTTTCATTCAGTCAGTAGCTTCAATCATTTCTGGACGTTTTTCAATGGCAAAAACCAATGAATATTGTAAATGCACAAACAGTAATTTCTCCGCATTGCAAGGTGCAATTCTGAAATTTTTTGCTTTTTCCTGCTCCTCTTAGCATGATAAAGAAGATTCAAAGAGAGTGAGATGCCAGCTCCTTTCATTCAGTCAGTACCTTCAATCATTTCTGGACGTTTTTCAATGGCAAAAATCAATGAATATTGTAAATGCACAAACAGTAATTTCTCCGCATTGCAAGGTGCAATTCTGAAATTTTTTGCTTTTTCCTGCTCCTCTTAGCATGATAAAGAAGATTCAAAGAGAGTGAGATGCCAGCTCCTTTCATTCAGTCAGTAGCTTCAAACATTTCTGGTATATGAATAACATGTTTTTCAATGGCAAAAATCAATGAATATTGTAAATGCACAAACAGTAATTTCTCCGCATTGCAAGGTGCAATTCTGAAATTTTTTGCTTTTTCCTGCTCCTCTTAGCATGATAAAGAAGATTCAAAGAGAGTGAGATGCCAGCTCCTTTCATTCAGTCAGTAGCTTCAATCATTTCTGGATGTTTTTCAATGGCAAAAATCAATGAATATTGTAAATGCACAAACAGTAATTTCTCCGCATTGCAAGGTGCAATTCTGAAATTTTTTGCTTTTTCCTGCTCCTCTTAGCATGATAAAGAAGATTCAAAGAGAGTGAGATGCCAGCTCCTTTCATTCACTCAGTAGCTTCAAACATTTCTGGTATATGAATAACATGATGTTTTTCAATGGCAAAAATCAATGAATATTGTAAATGCACAAACAGTAATTTCTCCGCATTGCAAGGTGCAAGTCTGAAATTTTTTGCTTTTTCCTGCTCCTCTTAGCATGATAAAGAAGATTCAAAGAGAGTGAGATGCCAGCTACTTTCATTCAGTCAGTAGCTTCAATCATTTCTGGACGTTTTTCAATGGTAAAAATCAATGAATATTGTAAATGCACAAACAGTAATTTCTCCACATTGCAAGGTGCAATTCTGAAATTTTTTGCTTTTTCCTGCTCCTCTTAGCATGATAAAGAAGATTCAAAGAGAGTGAGATGCCAGCTCCTTTCATTCAGTCAGTAGCTTCAAACATTTCTGGTATATGAATAACATGATGTTTTTCAATGGCAAAAATCAATGAATATTGTAAATGCACAAACAGTAATTTCTCCGCATTGCAAGGTGCAATTCTGAAATTTTTTGCTTTTTCCTGCTCCTCTTAGCATGATAAAGAAGATTCAAAGAGAGTGAGATGCCAGCTCCTTTCATTCAGTCAGTAGCTTCAATCATTTCTGGATGTTTTTCAATGGCAAAAATCAATGAATATTGTAAATGCACAAACTGTAATTTCTCCGCATTGCAAGGTGCAATTCTGAAATTTTTTGCTTTTTCCTGCTCCTCTTAGCATGATAAAGAAGATTCAAAGAGAGTGAGATGCCAGCTCCTTTCATTCAGTCAGTAGCTTCAATCATTTCTGGACGTTTTTCAATGGCAAAAACCAATGAATATTGTAAATGCACAAACAGTAATTTCTCCGCATTGCAAGGTGCAATTCTGAAATTTTTTGCTTTTTCCTGCTCCTCTTAGCATGATAAAGAAGATTCAAAGAGAGTGAGATGCCAGCTCCTTTCATTCAGTCAGTACCTTCAATCATTTCTGGACGTTTTTCAATGGCAAAAATCAATGAATATTGTAAATGCACAAACAGTAATTTCTCCGCATTGCAAGGTGCAATTCTGAAATTTTTTGCTTTTTCCCGCTCCTCTTAGCATGATAAAGAAGATTCAAAGAGAGTGAGGTGCCAGCTCCTTTCATTCAGTCAGTAGCTTCAAACATTTCTGGTATATGAATAACATGTTTTTCAATGGCAAAAATCAATGAATATTGTAAATGCACAAACAGTAATTTCTCCGCATTGCAAGGTGCAATTCTGAAATTTTTTGCTTTTTCCTGCTCCTCTTAGCATGATAAGAAGATTCAAAGAGAGTGAGATGCCAGCTCCTTTCATTCAGTCAGTAGCTTCAATCATTTCTGGACGTTTTTCAATGGCAAAAATCAATGAATATTGTAAATGCACAAACAGCAATTTCTCCGCATTGCAAGGTGCAATTCTGAAATTTTTTGCTTTTTCCTGCTCCTCTTAGCATGATAAAGAAGATTCAAAGAGAGTGAGATGTCAGCTCCTTTCATTCAGTCAGTAGCTTCAAACATTTCTGGTATATGAATAACATGATGTTTTTCAATGGCAAAAATCAATGAATATTGTAAATGCACAAACAGTAATTTCTCCGCATTGCAAGGTGCAATTCTGAAATTTTTTGCTTTTTCCTGCTCCTCTTAGCATGATAAAGAAGATTCAAAGAGAGTGAGATGCCAGCTCCTTTCATTCAGTCAGTAGCTTCAATCATTTCTGGATGTTTTTCAATGGCAAAAATCAATGAATATTGTAAATGCACAAACAGTAATTTCTCCGCATTGCAAGGTGCAATTCTGAAATTTTTTGCTTTTTCCTGCTCCTCTTAGCATGATAAAGAAGATTCAAAGAGAGTGAGATGCCAGCTCCTTTCGTTCAGTCAGTAGCTTCAATCATTTCTGGACGTTTTTCAATGGCAAAAATCATTGAATATTATAAATGCACAAACAGTAATTTCTCCGCATTGCAAGGTGCAATTCTGAAATTTTTTGCTTTTTCCCACTCCTCTTAGCATGATAAAGAAGATTCAAAGAGAGTGAGGTGCCAGCTCCTTTCATTCAGTCAGTAGCTTCAAACATTTCTGGTATATGAATAACATGTTTTTCAATGGCAAAAATCAATGAATATTGTAAATGCACAAACAGTAATTTCTCCGCATTGCAAGGTGCAATTCTGAAATTTTTTGCTTTTTCCTGCTCCTCTTAGCATGATAAAGAAGATTCAAAGAGAGTGAGATGCCAGCTCCTTTCATTCAGTCAGTAGCTTCAATCATTTCTGGACGTTTTTCAATGGCAAAAATCAATGAATATTGTAAATGCACAAACAGTAATTTCTCCGCATTGCAAGGTGCAATTCTGAAATTTTTTGCTTTTTCCTGCTCCTCTTAGCATGATAAAGAAGATTCAAAGAGAGGGAGATGTCAGCTCTTTTCATTCAGTCAGTAGCTTCAAACATTTCTGGTATATGAATAACATGATGTTTTTCAATGGCAAAAATCAATGAATATTGTAAATGCACAAACAGTAATTTCTCCGCATTGCAAGGTGCAATTCTGAAATTTTTTGCTTTTTCCTGCTCCTCTTAGCATGATAAAGAAGATTCAAAGAGAGTGAGATGCCAGCTCCTTTCATTCAGTCAGTAGCTTCAATCATTTCTGGATGTTTTTCAATGGCAAAAATCAATGAATATTGTAAATGCACAAACAGTAATTTCTCCGCATTGCAAGGTGCAATTCTGAAATTTTTTGCTTTTTCCTGCTCCTCTTAGCATGATAAAGAAGATTCAAAGAGAGTGAGATGCCAGCTCCTTTCGTTCAGTCAGTAGCTTCAATCATTTCTGGACGTTTTTTAATGGCAAAAATCATTGAATATTATAAATGCACAAACAGTAATTTCTCCGCATTGCAATGTGCAATTCTGAAATTTTTTACTTTTTCCTGCTCCTCTTAGCATGATAAAGAAGATTCAAAGAGAGTGAGATGCCAGCTCCTTTCATTCAGTCAGTAGCTTCAATCATTTCTGGTATATGAATAACATGATGTTTTTCAATGGCAAAAATCAATGAATATTGTAAATGCACAAACAGTAATTTCTCCGCATTGCAAGGTGCAATTCTGAAATTTTTTGCTTTTTCCTGCTCCTCTTAGCATGATAAAGAAGATTCAAAGAGAGTGAGATGCCAGCTCCTTTCATTCAGTCAGTAGCTTCAAACATTTCTGGTATATGAATAACATGATGTTTTTCAATGGCAAAAATCAATGAATATTGTAAATGCACAAACAGTAATTTCTCCGCATTGCAAGGTGCAAGTCTGAAATTTTTTGCTTTTTCCTGCTCCTCTTAGCATGATAAAGAAGATTCAAAGAGAGTGAGATGCCAGCTACTTTCATTCAGTCAGTAGCTTCAATCATTTCTGGACGTTTTTCAATGGTAAAAATCAATGAATATTGTAAATGCACAAACAGTAATTTCTCCACATTGCAAGGTGCAATTCTGAAATTTTTTGCTTTTTCCTGCTCCTCTTAGCATGATAAAGAAGATTCAAAGAGAGTGAGATGCCAGCTCCTTTCATTCAGTCAGTAGCTTCAAACATTTCTGGTATATGAATAACATGATGTTTTTCAATGGCAAAAATCAATGAATATTGTAAATGCACAAACAGTAATTTCTCCGCATTGCAAGGTGCAATTCTGAAATTTTTTGCTTTTTCCTGCTCCTCTTAGCATGATAAAGAAGATTCAAAGAGAGTGAGATGCCAGCTCCTTTCATTCAGTCAGTAGCTTCAAACATTTCTGGTATATGAATAACATGATGTTTTTCAATGGCAAAAATCAATGAATATTGTAAATGCACAAACAGTAATTTCTCCGCATTGCAAGGTGCAAGTCTGAAATTTTTTGCTTTTTCCTGCTCCTCTTAGCATGATAAAGAAGATTCAAAGAGAGTGAGATGCCAGCTACTTTCATTCAGTCAGTAGCTTCAATCATTTCTGGACGTTTTTCAATGGTAAAAATCAATGAATATTGTAAATGCACAAACAGTAATTTCTCCACATTGCAAGGTGCAATTCTGAAATTTTTTGCTTTTTCCTGCTCCTCTTAGCATGATAAAGAAGATTCAAAGAGAGTGAGATGCCAGCTCCTTTCATTCAGTCAGTAGCTTCAAACATTTCTGGTATATGAATAACATGATGTTTTTCAATGGCAAAAATCAATGAATATTGTAAATGCACAAACAGTAATTTCTCCGCATTGCAAGGTGCAATTCTGAAATTTTTTGCTTTATGTTATTCATATACCAGAAATGTTTGAAGCTACTGACTGAATGAAAGGAGCTGGCATCTCACTCTCTTTGAATCTTCTTTATCATGCTAAGAGGAGCAGGAAAAAGCAAAAAATTTCAGAATTGCACCTTGCAATGCGGAGAAATTACTGTTTGTGCATTTACAATATTCATTGATTTTTGCCATTGAAAAACATCATGTTATTCATATACCAGAAATGATTGAAGCTACTGACTGAATGAAAGGAGCTGGCATCTCACTCTCTTTGAATCTTCTTTATCATGCTAAGAGGAGCAGGAAAAAGCAAAAAATTTCAGAATTGCACCTTGCAATGCGGAGAAATTACTGTTTGTGCATTTACAATATTCATTGATTTTTGCCATTGAAAAACATCCAGAAATGATTGAAGCTACTGACTGAATGAAAGGAGCTGGCATCTCACTCTCTTTGAATCTTCTTTATCATGCTAAGAGGAGCAGGAAATAGCAAAAAATTTCAGAATTGCACCTTGCAATGCGGAGAAATTACTGTTTGTGCATTTACAATATTCATTGATTTTTGCCATTGAAAAACATCATGTTATTCATATACCAGAAATGTTTGAAGCTACTGACTGAATGAAAGGAGCTGACATCTCACTCTCTTTGAATCTTCTTTATCATGCTAAGAGGAGCAGGAAAAAGCAAAAAATTTCAGAATTGCACCTTGCAATGCGGAGAAATTACTGTTTATGCATTTACAATATTCATTGATTTTTGCCATTGAAAAACGTCCAGAAATGATTGAAGCTACTGACTGAATGAAAGGAGCTGGCATCTCACTCTCTTTGAATCTTCTTTATCATGCTAAGAGGAGCAGGAAAAAGCAAAAAATTTCAGAATTGCACCTTGCAATGCGGAGAAATTACTGTTTGTGCATTTACAATATTCATTGATTTTTGCCATTGAAAAACATGTTATTCATATACCAGAAATGTTTGAAGCTACTGACTGAATGAAAGGAGCTGGCACCTCACTCTCTTTGAATCTTCTTTATCATGCTAAGAGGAGCGGGAAAAAGCAAAAAATTTCAGAATTGCACCTTGCAATGCGGAGAAATTACTGTTTGTGCATTTATAATATTCAATGATTTTTGCCTTTGAAAAACGTCCAGAAATGATTGAAGCTACTGACTGAACGAAAGGAGCTGGCATCTCACTCTCTTTGAATCTTCTTTATCATGCTAAGAGGAGCAGGAAAAAGCAAAAAATTTCAGAATTGCACTTTGCAATGCGGAGAAATTACTGTGTGCATTTACAATATTCATTGATTTTTGCCATTGAAAAACATCCAGAAATGATTGAAGCTACTGACTGAATGAAAGGAGCTGGCATCTCACTCTCTTTGAATCTTCTTTATCATGCTAAGAGGAGCAGGAAAAAGTAAAAAATTTCAGAATTGCACCTTGCAATGCGGAGAAATTACTGTTTGTGCATTTATAATATTCAATGATTTTTGCCATTGAAAAACGTCCAGAAATGATTGAAGCTACTGACTGAACGAAAGGAGCTGGCATCTCACTCTCTTTGAATCTTCTTTATCATGCTAAGAGGAGCAGGAAAAAGCAAAAAATTTCAGAATTGCACCTTGCAATGCGGAGAAATTACTGTTTGTGCATTTACAATATTCATTGATTTTTGCCATTGAAAAACATCCAGAAATGATTGAAGCTACTGACTGAATGAAAGGAGCTGGCATCTCACTCTCTTTGAATCTTCTTTATCATGCTAAGAGGAGCAGGAAATAGCAAAAAATTTCAGAATTGCACCTTGCAATGCGGAGAAATTACTGTTTGTGCATTTACAATATTCATTGATTTTTGCCATTGAAAAACATCATGTTATTCATATACCAGAAATGTTTGAAGCTACTGACTGAATGAAAGGAGCTGACATCTCACTCTCTTTGAATCTTCTTTATCATGCTAAGAGGAGCAGGAAAAAGCAAAAAATTTCAGAATTGCACCTTGCAATGCGGAGAAATTACTGTTTATGCATTTACAATATTCATTGATTTTTGCCATTGAAAAACGTCCAGAAATGATTGAAGCTACTGACTGAATGAAAGGAGCTGGCATCTCACTCTCTTTGAATCTTCTTTATCATGCTAAGAGGAGCAGGAAAAAGCAAAAAATTTCAGAATTGCACCTTGCAATGCGGAGAAATTACTGTTTGTGCATTTACAATATTCATTGATTTTTGCCATTGAAAAACATGTTATTCATATACCAGAAATGTTTGAAGCTACTGACTGAATGAAAGGAGCTGGCACCTCACTCTCTTTGAATCTTCTTTATCATGCTAAGAGGAGCGGGAAAAAGCAAAAAATTTCAGAATTGCACCTTGCAATGCGGAGAAATTACTGTTTGTGCATTTATAATATTCAATGATTTTTGCCATTGAAAAACGTCCAGAAATGATTGAAGCTACTGACTGAACGAAAGGAGCTGGCATCTCACTCTCTTTGAATCTTCTTTATCATGCTAAGAGGAGCAGGAAAAAGCAAAAAATTTCAGAATTGCACCTTGCAATGCGGAGAAATTACTGTTTGTGCATTTACAATATTCATTGATTTTTGCCATTGAAAAACATCCAGAAATGATTGAAGCTACTGACTGAATGAAAGGAGCTGGCATCTCACTCTCTTTGAATCTTCTTTATCATGCTAAGAGGAGCAGGAAAAAGCAAAAAATTTCAGAATTGCACCTTGCAATGCGGAGAAGTTACTGTTTGTGCATTTACAATATTCATTGATTTTTGCCATTGAAAAACATCATGTTATTCATATACCAGAAATGTTTGAAGCTACTGACTGAATGAAAGGAGCTGACATCTCACTCTCTTTGAATCTTCTTTATCATGCTAAGAGGAGCAGGAAAAAGCAAAAAATTTCAGAATTGCACCTTGCAATGCGGAGAAATTACTGTTTGTGCATTTACAATATTCATTGATTTTTGCCATTGAAAAACGTCCAGAAATGATTGAAGCTACTGACTGAATGAAAGGAGCTGGCAACTCACTCTCTTTGAATCTTCTTTATCATGCTAAGAGGAGCAGGAAAAAGCAAAAAATTTCAGAATTGCACGTTGCAATGCGGAGAAATTACTGTTTGTGCATTTACAATATTCATTGATTTTTGCCATTGAAAAACATGTTATTCATATACCAGAAATGTTTGAAGCTACTGACTGAATGAAAGGAGCTGGCACCTCACTCTCTTTGAATCTTCTTTATCATGCTAAGAGGAGCAGGAAAAAGCAAAAAATTTCAGAATTGCACCTTGCAATGCGGAGAAATTACTGTTTGTGCATTTACAATATTCATTGATTTTTGCCATTGAAAAACATCATGTTATTCATATACCAGAAATGTTTGAAGCTACTGACTGAATGAAAGGAGCTGGCATCTCACTCTCTTTGAATCTTCTTTATCATGCTAAGAGGAGCAGGAAAAAGCAAAAAATTTCAGAATTGCACCTTGCAATGTGGAGAAATTACTGTTTGTGCATTTACAATATTCATTGATTTTTACCATTGAAAAACGTCCAGAAATGATTGAAGCTACTGACTGAATGAAAGTAGCTGGCATCTCACTCTCTTTGAATCTTCTTTATCATGCTAAGAGGAGCAGGAAAAAGCAAAAAATTTCAGACTTGCACCTTGCAATGCGGAGAAATTACTGTTTGTGCATTTACAATATTCATTGATTTTTGCCATTGAAAAACATCATGTTATTCATATACCAGAAATGATTGAAGCTACTGACTGAATGAAAGGAGCTGGCATCTCACTCTCTTTGAATCTTCTTTATCATGCTAAGAGGAGCAGGAAAAAGTAAAAAAAAATGCAGAATTGCACCTTGCAATGCGGAGAAATTACTGTTTGTGCATTTATAATATTCAATGATTTTTGCCATTGAAAAACGTCCAGAAATGATTGAAGCTACTGACTGAACGAAAGGAGCTGGCATCTCACTCTCTTTGAATCTTCTTTATCATGCTAAGAGGAGCAGGAAAAAGCAAAAAATTTCAGAATTGCACCTTGCAATGCGGAGAAATTACTGTTTGTGCATTTACAATATTCATTGATTTTTGCCATTGAAAAACATCATGTTATTCATATACCAGAAATGTTTGAAGCTACTGACTGAATGAAAGGAGCTGACATCTCACTCTCTTTGAATCTTCTTTATCATGCTAAGAGGAGCAGGAAAAAGCAAAAAATTTCAGAATTGCACCTTGCAATGCGGAGAAATTACTGTTTGTGCATTTACAATATTCATTGATTTTTGCCATTGAAAAACATCCAGAAATGATTGAAGCTACTGACTGAATGAAAGGAGCTGGCATCTCACTCTCTTTGAATCTTCTTTATCATGCTAAGAGGAGCAGGAAAAAGCAAAAAATTTCAGAATTGCACCTTGCAATGCGGAGAAATTACTGTTTGTGCATTTACAATATTCATTGATTTTTGCCATTGAAAAACATCATGTTATTCATATACCAGAAATGTTTGAAGCTACTGACTGAATGAAAGGAGCTGGCATCTCACTCTCTTTGAATCTTCTTTATCATGCTAAGAGGAGCAGGAAAAAGCAAAAAATTTCAGAATTGCACCTTGCAATGCGGAGAAATTACTGTTTGTGCATTTACAATATTCATTGATTTTTGCCATTGAAAAACGTCCAGAAATGATTGAAGGTACTGACTGAATGAAAGGAGCTGGCATCTCACTCTCTTTGAATCTTCTTTATCATGCTAAGAGGAGCAGGAAAAAGCAAAAAATTTCAGAATTGCACCTTGCAATGCGGAGAAATTACTGTTTGTGCATTTACAATATTCATTGGTTTTTGCCATTGAAAAACGTCCAGAAATGATTGAAGCTACTGACTGAATGAAAGGAGCTGGCATCTCACTCTCTTTGAATCTTCTTTATCATGCTAAGAGGAGCAGGAAAAAGCAAAAAATTTCAGAATTGCACCTTGCAATGCGGAGAAATTACAGTTTTTGCATTTACAATATTCATTGATTTTTGCCATTGAAAAACATCCAGAAATGATTGAAGCTACTGACTGAATGAAAGGAGCTGGCATCTCACTCTCTTTGAATCTTCTTTATCATGCTAAGAGGAGCAGGAAAAAGCAAAAAATTTCAGAATTGCACCTTGCAATGCGGAGAAATTACTGTTTGTGCATTTACAATATTCATTGATTTTTGCCATTGAAAAACATCATGTTATTCATATACCAGAAATGTTTGAAGCTACTGACTGAATGAAAGGAGCTGGCATCTCACTCTCTTTGAATCTTCTTTATCATGCTAAGAGGAGCAGGAAAAAGCAAAAAATTTCAGAATTGCACCTTGCAATGTGGAGAAATTACTGTTTGTGCATTTACAATATTCATTGATTTTTACCATTGAAAAACGTCCAGAAATGATTGAAGCTACTGACTGAATGAAAGTAGCTGGCATCTCACTCTCTTTGAATCTTCTTTATCATGCTAAGAGGAGCAGGAAAAAGCAAAAAATTTCAGACTTGCACCTTGCAATGCGGAGAAATTACTGTTTGTGCATTTACAATATTCATTGATTTTTGCCATTGAAAAACATCATGTTATTCATATACCAGAAATGTTTGAAGCTACTGACTGAATGAAAGGAGCTGGCATCTCACTCTCTTTGAATCTTCTTTATCATGCTAAGAGGAGCAGGAAAAAGCAAAAAATTTCAGAATTGCACCTTGCAATGCGGAGAAATTACTGTTTGTGCATTTACAATATTCATTGATTTTTGCCATTGAAAAACATCATGTTATTCATATACCAGAAATGTTTGAAGCTACTGACTGAATGAAAGGAGCTGGCATCTCACTCTCTTTGAATCTTCTTTATCATGCTAAGAGGAGCAGGAAAAAGCAAAAAATTTCAGAATTGCACCTTGCAATGCGGAGAAATTACTGTTTGTGCATTTACAATATTCATTGGTTTTTGCCATTGAAAAACGTCCAGAAATGATTGAAGCTACTGACTGAATGAAAGGAGCTGGCATCTCACTCTCTTTGAATCTTCTTTATCATGCTAAGAGGAGCAGGAAAAAGCAAAAAATTTCAGAATTGCACCTTGCAATGCGGAGAAATTACAGTTTTTGCATTTACAATATTCATTGATTTTTGCCATTGAAAAACATCCAGAAATGATTGAAGCTACTGACTGAATGAAAGGAGCTGGCATCTCACTCTCTTTGAATCTTCTTTATCATGCTAAGAGGAGCAGGAAAAAGCAAAAAATTTCAGAATTGCACCTTGCAATGCGGAGAAATTACTGTTTGTGCATTTACAATATTCATTGATTTTTGCCATTGAAAAACATCATGTTATTCATATACCAGAAATGTTTGAAGCTACTGACTGAATGAAAGGAGCTGGCATCTCACTCTCTTTGAATCTTCTTTATCATGCTAAGAGGAGCAGGAAAAAGCAAAAAATTTCAGAATTGCACCTTGCAATGTGGAGAAATTACTGTTTGTGCATTTACAATATTCATTGATTTTTACCATTGAAAAACGTCCAGAAATGATTGAAGCTACTGACTGAATGAAAGTAGCTGGCATCTCACTCTCTTTGAATCTTCTTTATCATGCTAAGAGGAGCAGGAAAAAGCAAAAAATTTCAGACTTGCACCTTGCAATGCGGAGAAATTACTGTTTGTGCATTTACAATATTCATTGATTTTTGCCATTGAAAAACATCATGTTATTCATATACCAGAAATGTTTGAAGCTACTGACTGAATGAAAGGAGCTGGCATCTCACTCTCTTTGAATCTTCTTTATCATGCTAAGAGGAGCAGGAAAAAGCAAAAAATTTCAGAATTGCACCTTGCAATGCGGAGAAATTACTGTTTGTGCATTTACAATATTCATTGATTTTTGCCATTGAAAAACATCATGTTATTCATATACCAGAAATGTTTGAAGCTACTGACTGAATGAAAGGAGCTGGCATCTCACTCTCTTTGAATCTTCTTTATCATGCTAAGAGGAGCAGGAAAAAGCAAAAAATTTCAGAATTGCACCTTGCAATGTGGAGAAATTACTGTTTGTGCATTTACAATATTCATTGATTTTTACCATTGAAAAACGTCCAGAAATGATTGAAGCTACTGACTGAATGAAAGTAGCTGGCATCTCACTCTCTTTGAATCTTCTTTATCATGCTAAGAGGAGTAGGAAAAAGCAAAAAATTTCAGACTTGCACCTTGCAATGCGGAGAAATTACTGTTTGTGCATTTACAATATTCATTGATTTTTGCCATTGAAAAACATCATGTTATTCATATACCAGAAATGTTTGAAGCTACTGACTGAATGAAAGGAGCTGGCATCTCACTCTCTTTGAATCTTCTTTATCATGCTAAGAGGAGCAGGAAAAAGCAAAAAATTTCAGAATTGCACCTTGCAATGCGGAGAAATTACTGTTTGTGCATTTACAATATTCATTGATTTTTGCCATTGAAAAACATCATGTTATTCATATGCCAGAAATGATTGAAGCTACTGACTGAATGAAAGGAGCTGGCATCTCACTCTCTTTGAATCTTCTTTATCATGCTAAGAGGAGCAGGAAAAAGTAAAAAATTTCAGAATTGCACCTTGCAATGCGGAGAAATTACTGTTTGTGCATTTATAATATTCAATGATTTTTGCCATTGAAAAACGTCCAGAAATGATTGAAGCTACTGACTGAACGAAAGGAGCTGGCATCTCACTCTCTTTGAATCTTCTTTATCATGCTAAGAGGAGCAGGAAAAAGCAAAAAATTTCAGAATTGCACCTTGCAATGCGGAGAAATTACTGTTTGTGCATTTATAATATTCAATGATTTTTGCCATTGAAAAACGTCCAGAAATGATTGAAGCTACTGACTGAACGAAAGGAGCTGGCATCTCACTCTCTTTGAATCTTCTTTATCATGCTAAGAGGAGCAGGAAAAAGCAAAAAATTTCAGAATTGCACCTTGCAATGCGGAGAAATTACTGTTTGTGCATTTACAATATTCATTGATTTTTGCCATTGAAAAACATCCAGAAATGATTGAAGCTACTGACTGAATGAAAGGAGCTGGCATCTCACTCTCTTTGAATCTTCTTTATCATGCTAAGAGGAGCAGGAAAAAGCAAAAAATTTCAGAATTGCACCTTGCAATGCGGAGAAATTACTGTTTGTGCATTTACAATATTCATTGATTTTTGCCATTGAAAAACATCATGTTATTCATATACCAGAAATGTTTGAAGCTACTGACTGAATGAAAGGAGCTGACATCTCACTCTCTTTGAATCTTCTTTATCATGCTAAGAGGAGCAGGAAAAAGCAAAAAATTTCAGAATTGCACCTTGCAATGCGGAGAAATTACTGTTTGTGCATTTACAATATTCATTGATTTTTGCCATTGAAAAACGTCCAGAAATGATTGAAGCTACTGACTGAATGAAAGGAGCTGGCATCTCACTCTCTTTGAATCTTCTTTATCATGCTAAGAGGAGCAGGAAAAAGCAAAAAATTTCAGAATTGCACCTTGCAATGCGGAGAAATTACTGTTTGTGCATTTACAATATTCATTGATTTTTGCCATTGAAAAACATGTTATTCATATACCAGAAATGTTTGAAGCTACTGACTGAATGAAAGGAGCTGGCACCTCACTCTCTTTGAATCTTCTTTATCATGCTAAGAGGAGCGGGAAAAAGCAAAAAATTTCAGAATTGCACCTTGCAATGCGGAGAAATTACTGTTTGTGCATTTATAATATTCAATGATTTTTGCCATTGAAAAACGTCCAGAAATGATTGAAGCTACTGACTGAACGAAAGGAGCTGGCATCTCACTCTCTTTGAATCTTCTTTATCATGCTAAGAGGAGCAGGAAAAAGCAAAAAATTTCAGAATTGCACCTTGCAATGCGGAGAAATTACTGTTTGTGCATTTACAATATTCATTGATTTTTGCCATTGAAAAACATCCAGAAATGATTGAAGCTACTGACTGAATGAAAGGAGCTGGCATCTCACTCTCTTTGAATCTTCTTTATCATGCTAAGAGGAGCAGGAAAAAGCAAAAAATTTCAGAATTGCACCTTGCAATGCGGAGAAATTACTGTTTGTGCATTTACAATATTCATTGATTTTTGCCATTGAAAAACATCATGTTATTCATATACCAGAAATGTTTGAAGCTACTGACTGAATGAAAGGAGCTGACATCTCACTCTCTTTGAATCTTCTTTATCATGCTAAGAGGAGCAGGAAAAATCAAAAAATTTCAGAATTGCACCTTGCAATGCGGAGAAATTGCTGTTTGTGCATTTACAATATTCATTGATTTTTGCCATTGAAAAACGTCCAGAAATGATTGAAGCTACTGACTGAATGAAAGGAGCTGGCATCTCACTCTCTTTGAATCTTCTTATCATGCTAAGAGGAGCAGGAAAAAGCAAAAAATTTCAGAATTGCACCTTGCAATGCGGAGAAATTACTGTTTGTGCATTTACAATATTCATTGATTTTTGCCATTGAAAAACATCATGTTATTCATATACCAGAAATGTTTGAAGCTACTGACTGAATGAAAGGAGCTGGCTTCTCACTCTCTTTGAATCTTCTTTATCATGCTAAGAGGAGCAGGAAAAAGCAAAAAATTTCAGAATTGCACCTTGCAATGCGGAGAAATTACTGTTTGTGCATTTACAATATTCATTGATTTTTGCCATTGAAAAACATGTTATTCATATACCAGAAATGTTTGAAGCTACTGACTGAATGAAAGGAGCTGGCACCTCACTCTCTTTGAATCTTCTTTATCATGCTAAGAGGAGCAGGAAAAAGCAAAAAATTTCAGAATTGCACCTTGCAATGCGGAGAAATTACTGTTTGTGCATTTACAATATTCATTGATTTTTGCCATTGAAAAACATCATGTTATTCATATACCAGAAATGTTTGAAGCTACTGACTGAATGAAAGGAGCTGGCATCTCACTCTCTTTGAATCTTCTTTATCATGCTAAGAGGAGCAGGAAAAAGCAAAAAATTTCAGAATTGCACCTTGCAATGTGGAGAAATTACTGTTTGTGCATTTACAATATTCATTGATTTTTACCATTGAAAAACGTCCAGAAATGATTGAAGCTACTGACTGAATGAAAGTAGCTGGCATCTCACTCTCTTTGAATCTTCTTTATCATGCTAAGAGGAGCAGGAAAAAGCAAAAAATTTCAGACTTGCACCTTGCAATGCGGAGAAATTACTGTTTGTGCATTTACAATATTCATTGATTTTTGCCATTGAAAAACATCATGTTATTCATATACCAGAAATGATTGAAGCTACTGACTGAATGAAAGGAGCTGGCATCTCACTCTCTTTGAATCTTCTTTATCATGCTAAGAGGAGCAGGAAAAAGTAAAAAAAAATTCAGAATTGCACCTTGCAATGCGGAGAAATTACTGTTTGTGCATTTATAATATTCAATGATTTTTGCCATTGAAAAACGTCCAGAAATGATTGAAGCTACTGACTGAACGAAAGGAGCTGGCATCTCACTCTCTTTGAATCTTCTTTATCATGCTAAGAGGAGCAGGAAAAAGCAAAAAATTTCAGAATTGCACCTTGCAATGCGGAGAAATTACTGTTTGTGCATTTACAATATTCATTGATTTTTGCCATTGAAAAACATCATGTTATTCATATACCAGAAATGTTTGAAGCTACTGACTGAATGAAAGGAGCTGACATCTCACTCTCTTTGAATCTTCTTTATCATGCTAAGAGGAGCAGGAAAAAGCAAAAAATTTCAGAATTGCACCTTGCAATGCGGAGAAATTACTGTTTGTGCATTTACAATATTCATTGATTTTTGCCATTGAAAAACATCCAGAAATGATTGAAGCTACTGACTGAATGAAAGGAGCTGGCATCTCACTCTCTTTGAATCTTCTTTATCATGCTAAGAGGAGCAGGAAAAAGCAAAAAATTTCAGAATTGCACCTTGCAATGCGGAGAAATTACTGTTTGTGCATTTACAATATTCATTGATTTTTGCCATTGAAAAACATCATGTTATTCATATACCAGAAATGTTTGAAGCTACTGACTGAATGAAAGGAGCTGGCATCTCACTCTCTTTGAATCTTCTTTATCATGCTAAGAGGAGCAGGAAAAAGCAAAAAATTTCAGAATTGCACCTTGCAATGCGGAGAAATTACTGTTTGTGCATTTACAATATTCATTGATTTTTGCCATTGAAAAACGTCCAGAAATGATTGAAGGTACTGACTGAATGAAAGGAGCTGGCATCTCACTCTCTTTGAATCTTCTTTATCATGCTAAGAGGAGCAGGAAAAAGCAAAAAATTTCAGAATTGCACCTTGCAATGCGGAGAAATTACTGTTTGTGCATTTACAATATTCATTGGTTTTTGCCATTGAAAAACGTCCAGAAATGATTGAAGCTACTGACTGAATGAAAGGAGCTGGCATCTCACTCTCTTTGAATCTTCTTTATCATGCTAAGAGGAGCAGGAAAAAGCAAAAAATTTCAGAATTGCACCTTGCAATGCGGAGAAATTACAGTTTTTGCATTTACAATATTCATTGATTTTTGCCATTGAAAAACATCCAGAAATGATTGAAGCTACTGACTGAATGAAAGGAGCTGGCATCTCACTCTCTTTGAATCTTCTTTATCATGCTAAGAGGAGCAGGAAAAAGCAAAAAATTTCAGAATTGCACCTTGCAATGCGGAGAAATTACTGTTTGTGCATTTACAATATTCATTGATTTTTGCCATTGAAAAACATCATGTTATTCATATACCAGAAATGTTTGAAGCTACTGACTGAATGAAAGGAGCTGGCATCTCACTCTCTTTGAATCTTCTTTATCATGCTAAGAGGAGCAGGAAAAAGCAAAAAATTTCAGAATTGCACCTTGCAATGTGGAGAAATTACTGTTTGTGCATTTACAATATTCATTGATTTTTACCATTGAAAAACGTCCAGAAATGATTGAAGCTACTGACTGAATGAAAGTAGCTGGCATCTCACTCTCTTTGAATCTTCTTTATCATGCTAAGAGGAGTAGGAAAAAGCAAAAAATTTCAGACTTGCACCTTGCAATGCGGAGAAATTACTGTTTGTGCATTTACAATATTCATTGATTTTTGCCATTGAAAAACATCATGTTATTCATATACCAGAAATGTTTGAAGCTACTGACTGAATGAAAGGAGCTGGCATCTCACTCTCTTTGAATCTTCTTTATCATGCTAAGAGGAGCAGGAAAAAGCAAAAAATTTCAGAATTGCACCTTGCAATGCGGAGAAATTACTGTTTGTGCATTTACAATATTCATTGATTTTTGCCATTGAAAAACATCATGTTATTCATATGCCAGAAATGATTGAAGCTACTGACTGAATGAAAGGAGCTGGCATCTCACTCTCTTTGAATCTTCTTTATCATGCTAAGAGGAGCAGGAAAAAGTAAAAAATTTCAGAATTGCACCTTGCAATGCGGAGAAATTACTGTTTGTGCATTTATAATATTCAATGATTTTTGCCATTGAAAAACGTCCAGAAATGATTGAAGCTACTGACTGAACGAAAGGAGCTGGCATCTCACTCTCTTTGAATCTTCTTTATCATGCTAAGAGGAGCAGGAAAAAGCAAAAAATTTCAGAATTGCACCTTGCAATGCGGAGAAATTACTGTTTGTGCATTTATAATATTCAATGATTTTTGCCATTGAAAAACGTCCAGAAATGATTGAAGCTACTGACTGAACGAAAGGAGCTGGCATCTCACTCTCTTTGAATCTTCTTTATCATGCTAAGAGGAGCAGGAAAAAGCAAAAAATTTCAGAATTGCACCTTGCAATGCGGAGAAATTACTGTTTGTGCATTTACAATATTCATTGATTTTTGCCATTGAAAAACATCCAGAAATGATTGAAGCTACTGACTGAATGAAAGGAGCTGGCATCTCACTCTCTTTGAATCTTCTTTATCATGCTAAGAGGAGCAGGAAAAAGCAAAAAATTTCAGAATTGCACCTTGCAATGCGGAGAAATTACTGTTTGTGCATTTACAATATTCATTGATTTTTGCCATTGAAAAACATCATGTTATTCATATACCAGAAATGTTTGAAGCTACTGACTGAATGAAAGGAGCTGACATCTCACTCTCTTTGAATCTTCTTTATCATGCTAAGAGGAGCAGGAAAAAGCAAAAAATTTCAGAATTGCACCTTGCAATGCGGAGAAATTACTGTTTGTGCATTTACAATATTCATTGATTTTTGCCATTGAAAAACGTCCAGAAATGATTGAAGCTACTGACTGAATGAAAGGAGCTGGCATCTCACTCTCTTTGAATCTTCTTTATCATGCTAAGAGGAGCAGGAAAAAGCAAAAAATTTCAGAATTGCACCTTGCAATGCGGAGAAATTACTGTTTGTGCATTTACAATATTCATTGATTTTTGCCATTGAAAAACATGTTATTCATATACCAGAAATGTTTGAAGCTACTGACTGAATGAAAGGAGCTGGCACCTCACTCTCTTTGAATCTTCTTTATCATGCTAAGAGGAGCGGGAAAAAGCAAAAAATTTCAGAATTGCACCTTGCAATGCGGAGAAATTACTGTTTGTGCATTTATAATATTCAATGATTTTTGCCATTGAAAAACGTCCAGAAATGATTGAAGCTACTGACTGAACGAAAGGAGCTGGCATCTCACTCTCTTTGAATCTTCTTTATCATGCTAAGAGGAGCAGGAAAAAGCAAAAAATTTCAGAATTGCACCTTGCAATGCGGAGAAATTACTGTTTGTGCATTTACAATATTCATTGATTTTTGCCATTGAAAAACATCCAGAAATGATTGAAGCTACTGACTGAATGAAAGGAGCTGGCATCTCACTCTCTTTGAATCTTCTTTATCATGCTAAGAGGAGCAGGAAAAAGCAAAAAATTTCAGAATTGCACCTTGCAATGCGGAGAAATTACTGTTTGTGCATTTACAATATTCATTGATTTTTGCCATTGAAAAACATCATGTTATTCATATACCAGAAATGTTTGAAGCTACTGACTGAATGAAAGGAGCTGACATCTCACTCTCTTTGAATCTTCTTTATCATGCTAAGAGGAGCAGGAAAAAGCAAAAAATTTCAGAATTGCACCTTGCAATGCGGAGAAATTGCTGTTTGTGCATTTACAATATTCATTGATTTTTGCCATTGAAAAACATCCAGAAATGATTGAAGCTACTGACTGAATGAAAGGAGCTGGCATCTCACTCTCTTTGAATCTTCTTATCATGCTAAGAGGAGCAGATAAAAGCAAAAAATTTCAGAATTGCACCTTGCAATGCGGAGAAATTACTGTTTGTGCATTTACAATATTCATTGATTTTTGCCATTGAAAAACATGTTATTCATATACCAGAAATGTTTGAAGCTACTGACTGAATGAAAGGAGCTGGCACCTCACTCTCTTTGAATCTTCTTTATCATGCTAAGAGGAGCGGGAAAAAGCAAAAAATTTCAGAATTGCACCTTGCAATGCGGAGAAATTACTGTTTGTGCATTTACAATATTCATTGATTTTTGCCATTGAAAAACGTCCAGAAATGATTGAAGGTACTGACTGAATGAAAGGAGCTGGCATCTCACTCTCTTTGAATCTTCTTTATCATGCTAAGAGGAGCAGGAAAAAGCAAAAAATTTCAGAATTGCACCTTGCAATGCGGAGAAATTACTGTTTGTGCATTTACAATATTCATTGGTTTTTGCCATTGAAAAACGTCCAGAAATGATTGAAGCTACTGACTGAATGAAAGGAGCTGGCATCTCACTCTCTTTGAATCTTCTTTATCATGCTAAGAGGAGCAGGAAAAAGCAAAAAATTTCAGAATTGCACCTTGCAATGCGGAGAAATTACTGTTTGTGCATTTACAATATTCATTGATTTTTGCCATTGAAAAACATCCAGAAATGATTGAAGCTACTGACTGAATGAAAGGAGCTGGCATCTCACTCTCTTTGAATCTTCTTTATCATGCTAAGAGGAGCAGGAAAAAGCAAAAAATTTCAGAATTGCACCTTGCAATGCGGAGAAATTACTGTTTGTGCATTTACAATATTCATTGATTTTTGCCATTGAAAAACATCATGTTATTCATATACCAGAAATGTTTGAAGCTACTGACTGAATGAAAGGAGCTGGCATCTCACTCTCTTTGAATCTTCTTTATCATGCTAAGAGGAGCAGGAAAAAGCAAAAAATTTCAGAATTGCACCTTGCAATGCGGAGAAATTACTGTTTGTGCATTTATAATATTCAATGATTTTTGCCATTGAAAAACGTCCAGAAATGATTGAAGCTACTGACTGAACGAAAGGAGCTGGCATCTCACTCTCTTTGAATCTTCTTTATCATGCTAAGAGGAGCAGGAAAAAGCAAAAAATTTCAGAATTGCACCTTGCAATGCGGAGAAATTACTGTTTGTGCATTTATAATATTCAATGATTTTTGCCATTGAAAAACGTCCAGAAATGATTGAAGCTACTGACTGAACGAAAGGAGCTGGCATCTCACTCTCTTTGAATCTTCTTTATCATGCTAAGAGGAGCAGGAAAAAGCAAAAAATTTCAGAATTGCACCTTGCAATGCGGAGAAATTACTGTTTGTGCATTTACAATATTCATTGATTTTTGCCATTGAAAAACATCATGTTATTCATATACCAGAAATGTTTGAAGCTACTGACTGAATGAAAGGAGCTGACATCTCACTCTCTTTGAATCTTCTTTATCATGCTAAGAGGAGCAGGAAAAAGCAAAAAATTTCAGAATTGCACCTTGCAATGCGGAGAAATTACTGTTTGTGCATTTACAATATTCATTGATTTTTGCCATTGAAAAACGTCCAGAAATGTTTGAAGCTACTGACTGAATGAAAGGAGCTGGCATCTCACTCTCTTTGAATCTTCTTTATCATGCTAAGAGGAGCAGGAAAAAGCAAAAAATTTCAGAATTGCACCTTGCAATGCGGAGAAATTACTGTTTGTGCATTTACAATATTCATTGATTTTTGCCATTGAAAAACATGTTATTCATATACCAGAAATGTTTGAAGCTACTGACTGAATGAAAGGAGCTGGCACCTCACTCTCTTTGAATCTTCTTTATCATGCTAAGAGGAGCGGGAAAAAGCAAAAAATTTCAGAATTGCACCTTGCAATGCGGAGAAATTACTGTTTGTGCATTTATAATATTCAATGATTTTTGCCATTGAAAAACGTCCAGAAATGATTGAAGCTACTGACTGAACGAAAGGAGCTGGCATCTCACTCTCTTTGAATCTTCTTTATCATGCTAAGAGGAGCAGGAAAAAGCAAAAAATTTCAGAATTGCACCTTGCAATGCGGAGAAATTACTGTTTGTGCATTTACAATATTCATTGATTTTTGCCTTTGAAAAACATCATGTTATTCATATACCAGAAATGTTTGAAGCTACTGACTGAATGAAAGGAGCTGACATCTCACTCTCTTTGAATCTTCTTTATCATGCTAAGAGGAGCAGGAAAAAGCAAAAAATTTCAGAATTGCACCTTGCAATGCGGAGAAATTGCTGTTTGTGCATTTACAATATTCATTGATTTTTGCCATTGAAAAACGTCCAGAAATGATTGAAGCTACTGACTGAATGAAAGGAGCTGGCATCTCAGTCTCTTTGAATCTTCTTATCATGCTAAGAGGAGCAGGAAAAAGCAAAAAATTTCAGAATTGCACCTTGCAATGCGGAGAAATTACTGTTTGTGCATTTACAATATTCATTGATTTTTGCCATTGAAAAACATGTTATTCATATACCAGAAATGTTTGAAGCTACTGACTGAATGAAAGGAGCTGGCACCTCACTCTCTTTGAATCTTCTTTATCATGCTAAGAGGAGCGGGAAAAAGCAAAAAATTTCAGAATTGCACCTTGCAATGCGGAGAAATTACTGTTTGTGCATTTACAATATTCATTGATTTTTGCCATTGAAAAACGTCCAGAAATGATTGAAGGTACTGACTGAATGAAAGGAGCTGGCATCTCACTCTCTTTGAATCTTCTTTATCATGCTAAGAGGAGCAGGAAAAAGCAAAAAATTTCAGAATTGCACCTTGCAATGCGGAGAAATTACTGTTTGTGCATTTACAATATTCATTGATTTTTGCCATTGAAAAACATCATGTTATTCATATACCAGAAATGTTTGAAGCTACTGACTGAATGAAAGGAGCTGGCATCTCACTCTCTTTGAATCTTCTTTATCATGCTAAGAGGAGCAGGAAAAAGCAAAAAATTTCAGAATTGCACCTTGCAATGTGGAGAAATTACTGTTTGTGCATTTACAATATTCATTGATTTTTACCATTGAAAAACGTCCAGAAATGATTGAAGCTACTGACTGAATGAAAGTAGCTGGCATCTCACTCTCTTTGAATCTTCTTTATCATGCTAAGAGGAGCAGGAAAAAGCAAAAAATTTCAGACTTGCACCTTGCAATGCGGAGAAATTACTGTTTGTGCATTTACAATATTCATTGATTTTTGCCATTGAAAAACGTCCAGAAATGATTGAAGGTACTGACTGAATGAAAGGAGCTGGCATCTCACTCTCTTTGAATCTTCTTTATCATGCTAAGAGGAGCAGGAAAAAGCAAAAAATTTCAGAATTGCACCTTGCAATGCGGAGAAATTACTGTTTGTGCATTTACAATATTCATTGATTTTTGCCACTGAAAAACGTCCAGAAATGATTGAAGCTACTGACTGAATGAAAGGAGCTGGCATCTCACTCTCTTTGAATCTTCTTTATCATGCTAAGAGGAGCAGGAAAAAGCAAAAAATTTCAGAATTGCACCTTGCAATGCGGAGAAATTACAGTTTGTGCATTTACAATATTCATTGATTTTTGCCATTGAAAAACATCCAGAAATGATTGAACCTACTGACTGAATGAAAGGAGCTGGCATCTCACTCTCTTTGAATCTTCTTTATCATGCTAAGAGGAGCAGGAAAAATCAAAAAATTTCAGAATTGCACCTTGCAATGCGGAGAAATTACTGTTTGTGCATTTACAATATTCATTGATTTTTGCCATTGAAAAACATGTTATTCATATACCAGAAATGTTTGAAGCTACTGACTGAATGAAAGGAGCTGGCACCTCACTCTCTTTGAATCTTCTTTATCATGCTAAGAGGAGCGGGAAAAAGCAAAAACTTTCAGAATTGCACCTTGCAATGCGGAGAAATTACTGTTTGTGCATTTACAATATTCATTGATTTTTGCCTTTGAAAAACGTCCAGAAATGATTGAAGCTACTGACTGAATGAAAGGAGCTGGCATCTCACTCTCTTTGAATCTTCTTTATCATGCTAAGAGGAGCAGGAAAAAGCAATAAATTTCAGAATTGCACCTTGCAATGCGGAGAAATTACTGTTTGTGCATTTACAATATTCATTGATTTTTGCCATTGAAAAACATCATGTTATTCATATACCAGAAATGTTTGAAGCTACTGACTGAATGAAAGGAGCTGGCATCTCACTCTCTTTGAATCTTCTTTATCATGCTAAGAGGAGCAGGAAAAAGCAAAAAATTTCAGAATTGCACCTTGCAATGTGGAGAAATTACTGTTTGTGCATTTACAATATTCATTGATTTTTACCATTGAAAAACGTCCAGAAATGATTGAAGCTACTGACTGAATGAAAGTAGCTGGCATCTCACTCTCTTTGAATCTTCTTTATCATGCTAAGAGGAGCAGGAAAAAGCAAAAAATTTCAGACTTGCACCTTGCAATGCGGAGAAATTACTGTTTGTGCATTTACAATATTCATTGATTTTTGCCATTGAAAAACGTCCAGAAATGATTGAAGGTACTGACTGAATGAAAGGAGCTGGCATCTCACTCTCTTTGAATCTTCTTTATCATGCTAAGAGGAGCAGGAAAAAGCAAAAAATTTCAGAATTGCACCTTGCAATGCGGAGAAATTACTGTTTGTGCATTTACAATATTCATTGATTTTTGCCACTGAAAAACGTCCAGAAATGATTGAAGCTACTGACTGAATGAAAGGAGCTGGCATCTCACTCTCTTTGAATCTTCTTTATCATGCTAAGAGGAGCAGGAAAAAGCAAAAAATTTCAGAATTGCACCTTGCAATGCGGAGAAATTACAGTTTGTGCATTTACAATATTCATTGATTTTTGCCATTGAAAAACATCCAGAAATGATTGAACCTACTGACTGAATGAAAGGAGCTGGCATCTCACTCTCTTTGAATCTTCTTTATCATGCTAAGAGGAGCAGGAAAAATCAAAAAATTTCAGAATTGCACCTTGCAATGCGGAGAAATTACTGTTTGTGCATTTACAATATTCATTGATTTTTGCCATTGAAAAACATGTTATTCATATACCAGAAATGTTTGAAGCTACTGACTGAATGAAAGGAGCTGGCACCTCACTCTCTTTGAATCTTCTTTATCATGCTAAGAGGAGCGGGAAAAAGCAAAAACTTTCAGAATTGCACCTTGCAATGCGGAGAAATTACTGTTTGTGCATTTACAATATTCATTGATTTTTGCCATTGAAAAACGTCCAGAAATGATTGAAGCTACTGACTGAATGAAAGGAGCTGGCATCTCACTCTCTTTGAATCTTCTTTATCATGCTAAGAGGAGCAGGAAAAAGCAATAAATTTCAGAATTGCACCTTGCAATGCGGAGAAATTACTGTTTGTGCATTTACAATATTCATTGATTTTTGCCATTGAAAAACGTCCAGAAATGATTGAAGCTACTGACTGAATGAAAGGAGCTGGCATCTCACTCTCTTTGAATCTTCTTTATCATGCTAAGAGGAGCAGGAAAAAGCAAAAAATTTCAGAATTGCACCTTGCAATGCGGAGAAATTACAGTTTGTGCATTTACAATATTCATTGATTTTTGCCATTGAAAAACATCCAGAAATGATTGAAGCTACTGACTGAATGAAAGGAGCTGGCATCTCACTCTCTTTGAATCTTCTTTATCATGCTAAGAGGAGCAGGAAAAAGCAAAAAATTTCAGAATTGCACCTTGCAATGCGGAGAAATTACTGTTTGTGCATTTACAATATTCATTGATTTTTGCCATTGAAAAACATCATGTTATTCATATACCAGAAATGTTTGAAGCTACTGACTGAATGAAAGGAGCTGGCATCTCACTCTCTTTGAATCTTCTTTATCATGCTAAGAGGAGCAGGAAAAAGCAAAAAATTTCAGAATTGCACCTTGCAATGTGGAGAAATTACTGTTTGTGCATTTACAATATTCATTGATTTTTACCATTGAAAAACGTCCAGAAATGATTGAAGCTAGTGACTGAATGAAAGTAGCTGGCATCTCACTCTCTTTGAATCTTCTTTATCATGCTAAGAGGAGCAGGAAAAAGCAAAAAATTTCAGACTTGCACCTTGCAATGCGGAGAAATTACTGTTTGTGCATTTACAATATTCATTGATTTTTGCCATTGAAAAACGTCCAGAAATGATTGAAGGTACTGACTGAATGAAAGGAGCTGGCATCTCACTCTCTTTGAATCTTCTTTATCATGCTAAGAGGAGCAGGAAAAAGCAAAAAATTTCAGAATTGCACCTTGCAATGCGGAGAAATTACTGTTTGTGCATTTACAATATTCATTGATTTTTGCCACTGAAAAACGTCCAGAAATGATTGAAGCTACTGACTGAATGAAAGGAGCTGGCATCTCACTCTCTTTGAATCTTCTTTATCATGCTAAGAGGAGCAGGAAAAAGGAAAAAATTTCAGAATTGCACCTTGCAATGCGGAGAAATTACAGCTTGTGCATTTACAATATTCATTGATTTTTGCCATTGAAAAACATCCAGAAATGATTGAAGCTACTGACTGAATGAAAGGAGCTGGCATCTCACTCTCTTTGAATCTTCTTTATCATGCTAAGAGGAGCAGGAAAAAGCAAAAAATTTCAGAATTGCACCTTGCAATGCGGAGAAATTACTGTTTGTGCATTTACAATATTCATTGATTTTTGCCATTGAAAAACATCATGTTATTCATATACCAGAAATGTTTGAAGCTACTGACTGAATGAAAGGAGCTGGCATCTCACTCTCTTTGAATCTTCTTTATCATGCTAAGAGGAGCAGGAAAAAGCAAAAAATTTCAGAATTGCACCTTGCAATGTGGAGAAATTACTGTTTGTGCATTTACAATATTCATTGATTTTTACCATTGAAAAACGTCCAGAAATGATAGAAGCTACTGACTGAATGAAAGTAGCTGGCATCTCACTCTCTTTGAATCTTCTTTATCATGCTAAGAGGAGCAGGAAAAAGCAAAAAATTTCAGACTTGCACCTTGCAATGCGGAAAAATTACTGTTTGTGCATTTACAATATTCATTGATTTTTGCCATTGAAAAACATCATGTTATTCATATACCAGAAATGTTTGAAGCTACTGACTGAATGAAAGGAGCTGGCATCTCACTCTCTTTGAATCTTCTTTATCATGCTAAGAGGAGCAGGAAAAAGCAAAAAATTTCAGAATTGCACCTTGCAATGCGGAGAAATTACTGTTTGTGCATTTACAATATTCATTGATTTTTGCCATTGAAAAACATCATGTTATTCATATATCAGAAATGTTTGAAGCTACTGACTGAATGAAAGGAGCTGGCATCTCACTCTCTTTGAATCTTCTTTATCATGCTAAGAGGAGCAGGAAAAAGCAAAAAATTTCAGAATTGCACCTTGCAATTCGGAGAAATTACTGTTTGTGCATTTACAATATTCATTGATTTTTGCCATTGAAAAACGTCCAGAAATGATTGAAGCTACTGACTGAATGAAAGGAGCTGGCATCTCACTCTCTTTGAATCTTCTTTATCATGCTAAGAGGAGCAGGAAAAATCAAAAAATTTCAGAATTGCACCTTGCAATGCGGAGAAATTACTGTTTGTGCATTTACAATATTCATTGATTTTTGCCATTGAAAAACATGTTATTCATATACCAGAAATGTTTGAAGCTACTGACTGAATGAAAGGAGCTGGCACCTCACTCTCTTTGAATCTTCTTTATCATGCTAAGAGGAGCGGGAAAAAGCAAAAAATTTCAGAATTGCACCTTGCAATGCGGAGAAATTACTGTTTGTGCATTTACAATATTCATTGATTTTTGCCATTGAAAAACGTCCAGAAATGATTGAAGGTACTGACTAAATGAAAGGAGCTGGCATCTCACTCTCTTTGAATCTTC